>NC_047169.1:743316-755816 GCF_009819705.1 Hippoglossus hippoglossus | reverse complement strand
GCAGCTGCACCTATTATGGTCTGGCAGGTTGCCTAGGAAACCTTTTAGGCCTAACAGGTTGTCATTAGCTGCAGCTGTGCAGCCTCTGGTTGATGGAGCGCCGCTCACACCCGCTGTTTGGCTCTGGCGGCCGGCGTCGTCCTGGTAACCCTGAACCGAGAGGTCACCCAGCATCAGTCTGGAAACATGTGAAGACTGAACCTGCTAAATCCCTGTTTGTGTGTCTGTGTGTGTCTGTGTGTGTCTGTGTGTGTAGGCGGGGACAGTGTGGTGGGCTCGGTGGCTCTGAGGATCGTCATGGGAAGCTGGTGGCTCTTCACGCTCATCGTGTGTTCATCGTACACAGCGAACCTGGCAGCGTACCTGACGGTGTCACGCATGGACCACGCTATATGGTAACACACACACACACACACACACACACACACACACACACACACACACAGCTCAGTGTGAGTTTGCAGCTACTAAAGATTTAAACAAATGTGAATTCAGACTCAAACAGCATCTGCATCATTGTCTAAATATCTGTTTATCCCACTGTCACACGAGGACACACACTCTCACACACACCCTCAGACACACAGACACACACACACTCACACACCCTCAGACACACACACACACACTCTCACACACCCCCTCAGACACACACACACACACTCACACCCCCTCAGACACACACACACACTCTCACACACACACACCCTCAGACACACACACTCTCTCACACACCCTCAGACACACACACTCTCTCACACACCCTCAGACACACACACACACACACACCCCCTCAGACACACACACACACACACACCCCCTCAGACACACACACACACACTCTCACACACCCCCTCAGACACACACACACACACACACACACAGACACACACACACCCCCCCTCAGTGATATCAAGATCTCGACCATCCAGGAGAACGTTTCAGCCCCTTTCAGAGTAAAGAATGAATATTTATCAGATTAAACTAAATCAGGTCTTGAGTTATAATTTAAAGGTTTAATGTTTAGAAGCTAAAATCTGAGGAGCTTCGTCTTCTTCTGTCTTTGAGTCCGGAAAGAGAACGAGCAACAAACTGTGACCTGACGGATCCATCTTTTCATTTCATTCTCTTCTCATTCATATCAGATTTATACAAAATGTAAAATCTGATATCATCACAAATTTAGTAAACATATTTAGTCTGAGATTCAGGAAGAAGAAACAGAATATTTCATGTTGAAATGTGAACGTTTGACTGAACGTCTGGAACCTGAAGCTGTCGAACCATCACATCCGTTCATTTCACCTTTAGCAGCAGGTTTTAAAAAGTATGAATTTAGTTTAAAGCTTTAAAAACCTGAAGTTTTCCAGAACTGCATCTTTGTGAAATTGAGGTCGTGGGGTTGAATCCTGTCGGTTCAGCGTCGGATTCGAATATTTCTCTTCCAGCGCAGCTTGACGTGAACCTGCTGCTTTTTATTTCAAACACAGATTCAGAGAAAAACCTGGAGGGGAAAGAACTGTGAGGTTTTATAACACAGAGGAAATAAAGTTTCAAAGTTTCTTTTCTTTAACGTCACGTTGTCGGAGACCAGCTCAGTTTGTGTCTCAGCTGCAAAGTGAGAAACCAGTTTAACTTCAACTGGAACATCTGAGGCCACAACACGTTTTACTGATCAGAGTTTCATCACAACGACAAACTGAGAACTCAACAACTTTTACCCATTATTTCATTTAAGACGTTTACTTTTTATTCATTTGTCAGTTTTTCACTGGACAAAATTAACAGAAAGGAAGAACATAAAAAAAAACATAATGAGTATAAGTAATAAGTAAGTAAGCATATAAACGGGACACTTCGCTCAATATCAATCTGTTTTCGCGTATGAACCTAAATTAACACCTGAAAACTCAGATATTTTACGTTTTAAGAATGAATCTTTGCTTGAAGAACATTCTTTGATAAGAGTTTTAAAAGAACATTTTATTGTTTTATCTTGAACAAATCTTTAGTCTCATTGTCCAAGCTAACATTAGCCTCCTGCTAACATTAGCCACTTGCTAACATTAGCCTCCTGCTAACATCTTTGAACTCCTCGTTCTGACTGAAGTGAATCTGATGTGTGAAATGCTTGATCTCCACATCACATGTGAAACGCTTCCATCACCAGTTTCTGTCGAACGTGTGATGTCGTCCGCAGCGTCCTCAGCTGTTTGCCTCCTGGTGGTCACTGTTACGGGCTGAAGATCAAACATGGCGTTTCATTTTTACACGTTTGGTTGATGCGTAACTCAGAGTGTTAGAACATCAAAGTCCGACCCTTCTATTTATCTTCTGAGTGTGTGTGTGTGTGTGTGTGTGTGTGTGTGTGTGTGCGCCTCTTTGAGTGACTGTGTTTTTGCGACGTGATGATTTTAGATTTTCCCGCTGTTCCCTGTTTTCGCCCGGTCCTTCTGGAACAATGTTCCTCGACCTCAGCGGCTCGAAGGAGGCGGGGGGGCGGAGACACGAGGGGAAGAATAAAGATGTGAAACAATAAAGTTTGTGTCTGAAACAAAGTGAGATCACTGCAGAGGCACATTAACACTTACTCCAAATAAATAAGTATTTTTCCGAACAACCTTCAAGTGTTGACCCGACAAACATGAACCACGTTCAGACTCTTGGACTCGGACTAATCCCTGGTTGTTCTCTGGAAGCGGCTCGGTGTCCTCAGGTGTTTGTCTCTGCGTGGTGTCCTCAGGTGTTTGTCTCCGCGTGGTGTCCTCAGGTGTTTGTCTCCGTGTGGTGTCCTCAGGTGTTTGTCTCCGTGTGGTGTCCTCAGGTGTTTGTCTCTGAGTGGTGTCCTCAGGTGTTTGTCTCTGCGTGGTGTCCTCAGGTGTTTGTCTCCGTGTGGTGTCCTCAGGTGTTTGTCTCCGTGTGGTGTCCTCAGGTGTTTGTCTCTGCATGGTGTCCTCAGGTGTTTGTCTCTGCGTGGTGTCCTCAGGTGTTTGTCTCTGCGTGGTGTCCTCAGGTGTTTGTCTCCGTGTGGTGTCCTCAGGTGTTTGTCTCTGCGTGGTGTCCTCAGGTGTTTGTCTCTGCGTGTGTGTCCTCAGGTGTTTGTCTCCTGCGTGGTGTCCTCAGGTGTTTGTCTCTGCGTGGTGTCCTCAGGTGTTTGTCTCCGTGTGGTGTCCTCAGGTCGTTCCAGGACCTGGTGCGGCAGATCGACGTGGACTACGGGACGGTGCGGGACTCTGCGGTCTACGACTACTTCAGGAACAAAGGGACCAACCCTCTGGAGCAGGACAGCACGTACGCTGAGCTGTGGAGGACGATCAGCAAGAACAACGGGCTGGACTATTCTGTGTCCAGTCCGTCAGAGGGAATACGCAAGGTACACACTGTGTGTGTGTGTGTCTGTGTGTCTGTGTCTGTGTGTGTGTGTTCATCCATACACACAAAAACACACACTCCTCTGTTTACTCATTACTTAATTGCAGCAGCAATTCAACAATACACCTGTTAGTGCAGCAGTGTTGCAGTGTGTGTGTGTGTGTCTGTGTGTGTGTGTGTGTTGTTATGTTGTTGTGCTCATAGATCTCCCAACAGCCGATGACAAATTAGTATCACAGATAAATCGGCTCTGAGCAAATCCATTATTCAGCCATTTGCATGATAAACATCCCCCATGATTCTGTGATGACTTCTCTCTGTGGTTACCCCGAACACACACACACACACACACAGTAACACACACACAGTAACACACACACACACACACACACACACACACATAGAGTAACACACACACACACACAGTGTCCAGAACAGAATCATATCCTGGTTCAAACTTCATGCCATGTTTTCTGTATTTTCTGGGACCAACATTGAAAATCTCAAAACCTTTATATTTCTGAGTAACCAGATTCTTCCTGTTCATCACATAATGAATCTACTGATTGATCCATGAAACTGGGAACTGTCCGTCACCTCCTGTCGACAGAGCTGCGTCTCTGATTGGCTGCTGAGCTGACACCTGATGTCCAGTGTTTCCATAGGATCAGAACCTGAAGGTGTTTCAGTGTCTGAGGAAAGAAAACAGGTCAAACTGGGTCGGACCCGTCACCGCCTGTGTGTGTTTGTCTACAGGCCAAGAAGAGTCCGTACGCCTTCCTGTGGGACATGGCGGTGCTGGAGTACGCGGCGCTGACGGACGACGACTGCACCATCACCGTGTCGGGAAACAGCATGAGCAGCAAAGGCTACGGCATCGCCATGCAGCACGGCAGCCCGTACAGAGACCTCTTCTCTCAGAAGTGAGTGTGCATTCAAACCTTTTCACCTCAGGGACAAATCTGGAGAATCAAACCGTGAAAACATTTCTGAACTTGTGCAGGAGACGAAGAGTCGTTTTAAAGCTGCTGTTATCATCATCGGACATTTTGTTGTTCACAGGTTCATGCACATGAAGCAGGTCGTGATAATCTTCTTATAACATATTCTGGATTTCTTTTGCTCAAACAAACGACCATTTGCTTTGTGCAGTGAAACCTGACGATGAGTTCACGATGGAGCTTCTGCTTTGTTGATCTGGACTCATCAGCCAATCACAGCAGAGAGCCTCTGACTGGAGGAAGAAACCTGCGGCAGTGATGAAGCTGTTGAATCGATGCCCGACGCTAAACTCAGCTAAGCTCGGATGAAAGGAGGCGTATTAAGCAGCAAACGGGATTATTCACGGTGTGATGTGTAAACACAGCGACGTGCACTAATTACTTATTTGATTTGCGAAGCAGAAGCTGGATTTGTTTTTCCTTAATTCATTTATCTCCTTCAGAGGATGAGCTGAAGATGAAATCCTGGAGCCGCAGAGTGAAACCTCGTCTCTGCCCAAACACAAATTGATCCCAGTGCGAGTTTACAAAACCACGTTGATCGCCGAGTAAATCTCTGCGTCATTACATCGTGAGTTAACGAAGAATCACACGAGACGACTTTCTCACCCGTCTCGTATCGATCGGCAGGCGAGAAACAGGAAGTACACAAACTTCAGGAAAGTGGCGACTGACGGGGGGGGGGGCTCTCTGGGTTGTGTCTCCTCACCCTGTGGCTGAGTGGGGGGGGGGGGGGCGCACCTGGGGCCGAGAGCAGCTTCCAAAATGTCATTTTACCCTGCTCTGACTCCACTCTTGAAGTTTCTTCTTCTCTGGTCTCAGAGTTGCAGCGATCGCCAGGTTCATTGTCAGGCGTCGGTTTGTCCCTCGTCCCTCTGCTCCTCCTCGTCCTCTTTAATTAAGCAGCAGTGTGTTTATTTGGGGATTAGTTTGTGTTGGTGAATGGAGACAAACACTAGTTATTAATGAAGTCTTACACAGGAGCGAGGAGCGCCGCGCGGGGACGAGCGGGGACGAGCAGGGATAATGTGTCTGAGTGTTAAACTGAGGCCTGAGCTATTGTTCGGCTGCAGAACCATTATCCGCACATTTCAACCATCCTTTTAAAACCTGGTCCCACAGCTGCACAAAACATCTCGGGTCACAGAGGAAACTTCACGAACACTCAGAGAAAACGTCTGAAATGATGAAGAGATCAAACATGTTGTTTTCAGACCTGAAAGTCTGAACCAGCGCCCCCTGCTGCCTTGTCTTTTACTAACCAAGTGTCGATTCATATTCTGAGCTGGAACCAAAATCAATCCAGCTCTTATTCTGAAAAGATGAAGCCTCAATCGTCTGCTTTCAACCTGGCAGAAATAAAACGCTTGTGAAAAGCGACAGTTTAGATTAGAATCGACTCAACGCTTGGTTTGAAGTGACGTGAGAAGCTGAACTTTCTCTCCACTGCAGCATCGATCCGCAGCATTAAGCGCTCGGCTAATTGCCCATAACGACCCATTTCAAAAACAGAAATTCAGCTGTGACGAGCGCCGCTTTGTGCAGGAGGCTTTTTACTGGAGTGGATTTCATGAAGGAAACAGCCGAGTTTCTCTCAATCAACAACTGAGAAATACGACACGTTGTTGAAAGTCACATTTCTGACGCTCAGCGGTCGAGTTCATCGAATCGTCTCTTCTAAAAGATTCTTTGGTTTGTGCAGAAACAAAACGTCAGAGCAGAAGTTCAGTGTTTGACCATCACACGTTTCTCCTGATGAAAACATGAATCTGAGGCGAGACACGACGACGCTGCTTCAGAGAGTCGGACAGAAAGAGTCTCTCAGTATTTACTTTGCAACTTTCAGCTCAACACATCATATTGACATCAAGTCTTTATTGATGCACTTTCCCTTCAGGATAAATATCAGGTAATATTCTTTGAAAGGCTGAAATCTAATAAAAAGATTTTGGACGATTGAAGCTCAGTTCTGAAGTGAACATAATGTTTTGATATTTGGCTGAAATATATGTTTTTTGCTACGAATCAAATGTTGTATTGATTATAGCTTAAGACTCTTTCTGTGATCCGTTCTAAAGGCGGCTCTGACACACAGGCCGAGTTCTGAAAGAAGCCGAGTTCTGAAAGAAGTGTTTTTCATGTTGTCACAGCTGCAGCTTTAACATTCAGCCCAACACGACCCTGGATCAACTCAGAATCCTGTGTGTGACTCACCTGCTCCTCTCTTCTCCTCCAGGATCCTGGAGCTGCAGGAGAAAGGCGACCTGGACATCATGAAGCAGAAGTGGTGGCCTCGCACCGGCCGCTGTGACCTCAACAGCCACGCCGGCGCCAGCCCCGACGGCCGCTCCCTCAAGCTGCACAGCTTCGCCGGCGTCTTCTGCATCCTGGCCAGCCGGCCCTGCTGCTGGCCTGCCTGGTGGCCGGGCTGGAGGCGTGGTGGAACAGCAACCGCTGCCGCCAGGAGCAGCCCAAAGAGGTGACTGAGCACAGGGCCCGGCGGACGGGCCAGTGGGGGGAGGACACTGCCACACTCTACTTTAAGGATCCAGCCGCAGACGCGAGCCCCGACTTAGTGGAGCTCCAGTACACCCAGCTGTAGAGGAGGGTAGAGAGCGCGGGGGGGCAGAGGGCGCTGACCTCATCAGGCCACTGATTGAAATCAATTTGGTCTCTTAGTATTATTATTATTATGATTATTATGATTATTATTATTATTATCATCATTATGATTATCATCATTATTATTATCATCATTATTATTATCCATTTCTTTTTTCCACCTCCTCCCACCTGAACTTACAGAGCTCATCTCCTCCAGTGCAGCTCAGACCATCACGTCTACTAACACGCTCATAAACAGCAGCTCCTCCTCCAGCGGGGGGGTTTCGGGTTCGAGTCTTTACGAGCAAACTGAGTCGAATTAGCTACAACAAGAAGGATGTGGCTCCCGGCTCGTCCTGCGTGTTACAGCCGAGAGCGCTCCGCGGACTTTAATCATTAGTCCCCACAGAGTCGACTCGTCACCATTCAAGTGCCTGCTATTGAATTATTGTTATAAACTCATTTTCTACTGTGAAGCTTTGGTAATTTCCTGCACCCGAGGGTCTGAGTGCAGATTATAATTAGCAGGCGGGAGAGATGGCTCAGGCACACACACACACACACACACACACACACACACACACTCACACACACTTTAAACACGTTTTCCTTTAAGTGTAAAATCAAAAGACATAAAGAAACAAAAAGTCGTTTACAACATCGGAGAGAATCTGAATCTGCGTCTGATCGTTATCGCAGCTGCTTCGTGTCCTGTCACTCAAACACACTCGAGAGGACTAAAAACACAGCAGCCAATTAGAACCTGACTCTGTCATTAATGAAACAGTTACACAGGAAGAGCAGTAATTAATCATTCATGCATCTAATCAATATTAATGACGACAACAAGGAAACATCTGATGATTAATACACAGATTCATGGATTAATTATTTGCAGCTGATTTACAACACAGAGATTTAAATGTGTCCCAGCAACAGATTTAATATGAATTTAACTATCATAACTTGTTTAAGTGTGAATGAGCGTTAAATGATAAACAAATGTTAATCTGTAATTATACTAATTAGGTATAGATGTTATAAGATAAAGAAGATTTCGAGAATACGGCTGTAACGTGATGATAAAATCTCTTCTCACACTCTTTCATTTGAATAATCTTTATTGATCTGAAGAATTTTAAACATCACATAAATCAACATCTTTCATGTTCACACAGAGTGAAAATACATATCAGCGGCATTAGGTCACAAATTGTTAACGAACACATCATCATTATATTCTGTTTGTTAAGTGACGTTTAGTGTTGAACATTTCTTCATCGCACAAAAAGTGTTGGTTCCTGAATGTGCTCCTTCCAGATAGAGGATGTGACTCCACAGGAAGGTAGAACCTAGAGTCCGGAGACACACGTTAAAACACATGAACAGGAACCCAGCTCAGATCTCGTTGACACAACTTCTGCCCCTCGACAACCACAACAACACAATCTGCTGTAGAAACATGTGCAGCTCAGCACGTTAGTCATGTGACAGGGGACAGACGAAGCTTCCACGTGGATCCATAAACTAAAGTGTGAGCAGACGGTGAAGTGAACGTCCTCTAGTAAAAGATCTGTGTCCCACATCCTTCGCCCATGAGTCCTGCTACTGTCACTGTTTCACGTCTTATTGAAGATTATATGTCAATGTGGACGCCCGTGTTGTCTGTCTCCTCTCCCTCTCTCCATCTATCCCTTTATTTCTTTATTTACACTTGACTGTCTGATCTCGTGCAGGTCACTAAGGATTACAGACTGGCAAGGGTTTCTGGTCCATTGACATATAATGACATTACAACTGCTTCATCGGAGGGGAGGAGGGACATTTGGACAGAGAGAGAGAGAGGCTGGGATGAAGCAGAAGCTATTGATACAGGTCAGAATAGAATCCTATACAATGATTTAACAAAAAGACCCAATAAATCATCTAAACAACACATCTGTGCCTTCAACGACCACTGTGATCTGCAGACGTTTGGTTTGTGGTCACTTCTAAATCTAGAATCTAGAAAAACAGGACTCGTCTGGTTTTTCTGTGGCGTAAAGATCTGGAAACAAATCTCTGGTTTTCTCTCCAAAGATATTTGACTAAATATGACAAAGACATAATGAGCATTAGTGGTGATAACACGTTATATATTCATTTTAATCTATTCACCATAAACTAAATGACAGGATCACAAGCTAATGGTTA
Source organism: Hippoglossus hippoglossus (assembly GCF_009819705.1). Classification (NCBI taxonomy): domain Eukaryota; kingdom Metazoa; phylum Chordata; class Actinopteri; order Pleuronectiformes; family Pleuronectidae; genus Hippoglossus; species Hippoglossus hippoglossus. Next base: position 746,646 of record NC_047169.1, on the reverse strand, counting down.
CATTTCTATTTATTTATTTCTAGTTTCCTGAAGCTAAAACTGTTTAACAGGCGATGATTTACTTCACAAATCTTAAATCCCACATTTTATGGCTCATTCAACCATCAACTGCAAAAAGTGCTAAAGCTAATTAGCCTCAGCAGAGAGGATTGCAAGGATTGAAATTCTAAAAATAATTTCCAGAACCAGAGAATTTCAGCTTTAAACAAAGAACAACTCATAAAAGTGAAAAACTGAAATCTGAATCTGAAAGTGAATTTGTTGTTTAACTCTACGCAGACGATTCGATATTATACGTTTAAACTGGTGCTCGACCTCCTGTTAGCCTCATCATTAATGCTGAACCCCCCCGGTCATCAGAAACCGTCCTGGTGCTTTTCTGTTTGTTCACTCAGACATTTATAACTGTGTCGACACGTCTCATAAGGGCTGACCTCTGACCTCTGACCTCTGACCTCATGTTCGCCTGAACCTGGTGAACAGAATAAACAAGTTTCACTGTGAATCACAAGAAATCCGACAAACGTCTCTGTGCCTTTTAATTTACTCTCATTATCGACTTAACTAAAGTAACTTATCACTAAACCTGTCTCTGGCGCCATCATTAGGTCAAACTGTTGAATTCCCATCAGCCTCGGGGATGTCCTGTGCTAACGTTAGCATCTGGCTCAAAGTATCTGTGCCTCACTGAAAAAAACAAGATATACGTTGGTGAATCAGAAGTTTTTGTGTCTCAGCCGAAATAAATGAAAACGATTCGGGATCACTCGATTGTTTACGCCTCAGCGTTCGTGGTCTCGTCCGCTGTCGACTCGTTCACGGCAGAGACGCTGATGTAAAAGTCCACTTGTTCCAAACTGAATTCTGAGCCAAAGGTTTCAAAGAGTCACACGAATCCTAAAAGAACCGAAACAACTGAAAACTGTTTTTATCACAGTTCAGCACCAACCACTCGACAGTTTGATTCGTAACGACGCAAGAGAAAGAGCGATTTAACTCCTCCGCTCCACCGGGAGCGCTCTTCAAAAGAGCTGATTGTTTTCTAAATGAACCGAAGCTTTCAGACGCCGGCTGTTGTTTTCTTCCTCTTTCGCCCACATCGAGCGCTCGCAGTCTCTAACGACTGGACGAGGGTTTAATCCCAGAACGTTTATTTATTCAGGCGAGATGCCAGTTCGCCGCTGCAGCTGAAAACATGTTTTAATGAGGCGGCGGCCGCTCGGAACAAAAAAAACCTGCGCTCAGACGCTTTAATCGTCTTTGAGGGCGTCTCTCTGAGGCTGAGAGGAACCGTTCACACCTCCTGCATTAACAAGTTTTTACGACTTCTCGACTGGAGCTTCGATCTTTTCCTTAAGAATACATCAATAGATAAATATGACAAATTTATAAAAAAAAATTCCTTGTCAAACACTAGAATTAATAACATATCATTTTAAATAGAATTTGAGGAAATTAACAAAAATATAGTTGTGTAATTCGTTAAAGTTATAACCCTTCAGATTTCAGTCGTGGTTGATTTGGCGACACCTGTGGTTACTGGTGGTACAGCAGACACTGTTTACTACCACAGATATATGCTACATACTGATCAGGCAGGGGGCAGCAAACACAACTTTTAGCAGCTTTGTTTACCAGAAAATGCAAAAATATAGAAGAAAAACTACAAAAAGTCTACGCTATATTTAAAAAAACCGAAAAAATTTTAGGAGCCGCAGAAGTTGTGACTAAACGCTGACGAATCATTTTCATTTCCTTGTGCTCCTTCATATAAAGACATGATACAAAACAATACAACCGTACTATTTAAGCACACGCATCATTTCCTGTTAATTTCTCTGCCATGACGTATGAAAACAAGAACTTTGGAGACGTCTTATTAAAAAAATATAGAAAATAGAAAATAAGTTGGAAATAGTAAAAATGTAAAAAAGGGCCCAAATTTAAAATCGACAGAAACTGTTCCTCAGTCCGAATCTGCAGGGGTGGGTTTGGGGGGCTACATTAGTAAAATCCTGGCTCCGCCCTGCTGCTGACATCACTGCAACATGAATATATGTGTGATATTAATACACAGTGTAAATGTGTCATTGTTCTGAATCTCACTCGTGTTTCTGTGACTAATCTCACTGATGCTGGAACAACCGACTTCGTGAGTTTGTTGTAAAGTGACGACTTGTTTCAACGAGCTGCGTTCAGACGTTCAGACTCAAACGTTTTACAGACGAGAAGGAACAACAAACAAACACATGTTTAGTTAAACGCAGAGACACGAGTTTACACCCTAACGTTTATTTATTTAATTTCAATCTAAGATCCAGAGTCGATCCTGAAGCGAACAATCGACTCCTCAGTTTCTAAATCTCACGAGAAAACAACTCGAATAACTTTACAACAAACCAGAGTCCGTTCGGCTCCAGGATCGTTTTGCTCCAGACATCAAACCTTTACTTCTCACCGGCCAAGTTTGATTTCAAGTGTTTGTGACTAATTGGTTTGTGGCCTCGGTGCTCAGCGGGTCAGACGTCAGCCCGCCAATCAAAACTCAAAGGCCAAATTCAGTGTCAGAAGGAGAATGTGAGGAGCAGCATCAGACCTGAATCAGTCTGAGAAACCGGCCCGTCGCCAATCTCAGCCTCTGTGTCCCCCCCCCTGTCTCCCCTCTGTCCTCCACCCCCCCGCTCCTCCTCTGTAGGACAAGGAGGTGAATCTGGAGCAGGTGCATCGTCGTATGAACAGTCTTTTGGACGAGGACTTGGCCCACAAGCAGATCCCCGGCCCCTCTATCGAGATCTCTGCGCTGGACATCGCAGCATGCAGCCCAGCCAGGTGCAGGGGCCGGAGTCCGTGCGGGACTACCCCCCCTCGGGCCACGCTGTGACCACGTTCCTCCCCGGGGAGGGGGCGCCGCCTCCTCCTCTTCCCCACCCTCACCATGGGGGGACCCTAGGCAGGACGCTACCTCTGTCCCAGGGCCCTGGCAGCACAATGTTGCCCCTGCACCACCCGCTCAGCAGCTCCAGCCTCAGCGGCACCATGCAGTGCAAACACAGGGCCCCCAACGGGGGGCTCTTCCGACAGAGCCCTGGCAAGACGCCCATGCCAATGTCCTACCAGGCAGTCTCCGCAGGACCCATACCCGAAGCCATTGAGGCCACTCACAGTACATCCATATAGGGGGGGGCGTCAAAATTGCATCATGACGAGTGTGTGTGTGTGTGTGTTGGGGGGGGGGGGGGGGGGGGGGGGGGGGGGGGGGGGGGGGGGGGGGGGGGGGGGGGGGGGGGGGGGGGGGGGGGGGGGGGGGGGGGGGGGGGGGGGGGGGGGGGG
>NC_047169.1:690873-743216 GCF_009819705.1 Hippoglossus hippoglossus | reverse complement strand
CTCTCTCTCTCCCCCCCTCTCTCTCTCTCCCCCCCTCTCTCTCTCTCTCTCTCTCCCTCCCTCTCTCTCTCTCTCTCTCTCTCTCTCTCTCTCCCCCCCTCTCTCTCTCTCCCCCCCTCTCTCTCTGTCTCTCTCTCCCTCTCTCTCTCTCCCTCCCTCCCTCTCTCTCTCTCTCTCTCTGTCTCTCTCTCTCTCTCTTTCTCTCTCTCTGTCTCTCTCTCTCTGTCTCCCTCTCTCTCTCTGTCTCTCTCTCTCCCTCTCTCTCTCTGTCTCTCTCTCTCTCTCTCTCTCTCTCTTCCTCTCTCTCCCCCCCCCTCTCTCTCTCCTCCCTCCTCTCTCTCTCTCTCTCTGTCTCTCTCTCTGTCTCTCTCTCTCTCTCTCTCTCTCTCTGTCTCTCTCTCTCTCTGTCTCTCATCTCTCTCTGTCTCTCTCTCTGTCCTCTCTCTCTCTCTCTCTCTCTCTCTTCCTCTCTCTCCCCCCCCCCCCCCCCCCCCCCCCCCCCCCCCCCCCCTCTCTCCCCCCCCCCCCCCCAGGAGGACCCGTTCGTCATGGTGGCAGAGAATATCCTGGGGCAGCCGAAGAGATACAAAGGTTTCTCCATCGACGTCCTCGACGCCCTCCGCCAGAATCCTGGGCTTCAAATACGAGATCTACCAGGTGGGACGGACACAGGAGACACACGGAGACAAGTGTCTTTCAGTTACATCCGATGTGCACAGTCACGTTGGGAGATTTTGGTTTCTCAATGAACTGGGTCTCCGAAGCGTCTGATTGGCTGTTGGTGGTTCACCATGTTAGTCTCATGTGTTCATTGCATCCAATCAGCTGCTGCGTCCAGGTCTTGATGCACATGGAAGTTTGACTGTTGGATAAATAGCGATTCTCCTCTGGAGCTTCAGGTGGTATCTTCTGTGGTTTGACTGAACTTGATCTTCCCTCCAGGTGAGCGACAGTAAATACGGATCTCAGCTTCCAAACGGGTCGTGGAACGGCATGATCGGCGACCTCATCAGTAAGGTAAGACAGGAAGTGAAACAGATGATTCAGTCCAGCTTCCTGTTAAAACTCAGTGTTTCTCTGACTCGTCTCTGATTGGCTGTGAGTCGTTCGCTTCAGCGTGTGTTAACTCCACAACATATACCACACAGGTCAAGATGTTGTTTAATGAGACAGATTCAACCTTTAACTGGGTCAGATCTTCGTGTTGAGTGTTAAGGTTTGTGCCTGTTGGCCACCGTACTTCCTGATACTGATCCTGTGTGTCCTCTCCTCCCCCCAGAAAGCCGACCTGGCCGTGTCAGCCATCACCATCACACCTGAGAGGGAGAACGTGGTCGACTTCAGCAAACGTTACCTCGACTACAGCGTCGGGATCCTGCTGCGAAAGCCCGAGGAGAAGATCAACATCTTCTCTCTCTTCGCGCCCTTTGACCTCGCCGTCTGGGCGTGCATCGCCGCGGCGATCCCTGTGGTGGGCGTGCTCATCTTCCTGCTCAACAGGCTGCAGGGCGCTGCGAGCGTCCGGTCAGAATCCTCCACCGGGCCAGCCGGCCAACGGCGTGGGTCGGGCACGCTGCACAGCGCCATCTGGATCGTGTACGGAGCATTCGTGCAGCAAGGTGAGAGCAGAGATGTAAAAAACAGAAGGAGCAGGGAGGAGGGTTTAGATCCTTCATCCTGTTGGATCAACTTAACTTTCATCGAGTCACAGGTTGGATTGAAGCCGAATTTAAGTTCAGTGAAATCGATCGATTTCTTCTGACGGGGCAAAGAAAGTTCCGATCTGTGAACGTCCTGATGGAGACGACCTGCGAGTTTCAGGTTCACTCATTTATATTCGTATCTCATGAGACTCTTCGTCGTTGCCGCTCACAGAAGCATCACTTTATGTTTTAAATCAATGTCAGTGAAGTTGTTTCTCACAGTAACGAAGACTCACTTTATTTGACCTGAAGCCGATCAGACTGGTGGAAGCTGGTGTCTCAGTTGGTCGTCCTGCAGCTGAGTGTCGTCACGACGCCGGTTTCCTGTGACGAGAAACAGACGAGTCTCTTTGAGAGATTCTCACGCTTCCTGATCTCAGCACCGGGGAGATTATCGGCCTTGTAGAGGCGGATTTCAATTTGATTTTGGGGAGTTTTAATTTGCAGCAGTTACACGGATTACACAGAAACAGAGCAGGGAAAAATAATCACAGAAGGATTTGTAGCGAAGGAAATATTTAACAGAAAAGCAGAAACAAGGCCACAAAACTTTAAAGTGCTTAAATGAATTAGAGGGAGGTTAAGATTCCAGAGCTGCAGGACATGTCAGTGAAATAATGAACGTGTGTGTGTGTGTGTGCGTGTGTGTGTGTGCGTGCGTGTGTTCTGTACTTGTGAGGACATTCACTGACATAATATCCTCCGACCTCCGACCGACCTCTTCCTAAAACCTGACTCTTCATTAAAATGCACTAAAATCGTCTCTTAAATCTCAAACAGCCTGAAAAACAAGATCAGACACTTGTTAAAATTCTCCTCACATTCTGAAACATGATTCACTTTCCAAGACGTCCTCTCCTCCTTCATATATCTTCACACGTCCTCCACCCTTTTAAAACGTCTTTGACAATTTGGAAGGAAACCCCCCCCCCCCCCACTCATCTGTGGCTCCAGCTGCTGTGAGGACGAACACGTCTTTTCCCAAACGTCATCCTCTCTTCCTCCATCGTTCTTATCACCTGTGATTCTTCTCCTCCTCCTCCTCCATGAATCAGCTTCACCCCAGCATCCCCCCACTGCTCCCCCGCCCCACTGCCCCCCCCCCCCCCCACTGGCCCCCCCCCCCCCCCCCACTGCTCCCCACCAGGCTCCTCTACAGATGAACTGTATCTGTGTCCAGAGGTTGGGATAGAAAGTGTCTGTGGTTGTAACGTCTGCACATTATTAGGTTATTAAACATCCATCCACCTAAACAAGAGGTTTCTAACAGAGGAAAGATGTCTCTCACACACACAGGGAAGCAGCTGCACCTATTATGGTCTGGCAGGTTGCCTAGGAAACCTTTTAGGCCTAACAGGTTGTCATTAGCTGCAGCTGTGCAGCCTCTGGTTGATGGAGCGCCGCTCACACCCGCTGTTTGGCTCTGGCGGCCGGCGTCGTCCTGGTAACCCTGAACCGAGAGGTCACCCAGCATCAGTCTGGAAACATGTGAAGACTGAACCTGCTAAATCCCTGTTTGTGTGTCTGTGTGTGTCTGTGTGTGTCTGTGTGTGTAGGCGGGGACAGTGTGGTGGGCTCGGTGGCTCTGAGGATCGTCATGGGAAGCTGGTGGCTCTTCACGCTCATCGTGTGTTCATCATACACAGCGAACCTGGCAGCGTACCTGACGGTGTCACGCATGGACCACGCTATATGGTAACACACACACACACACACACACACACACACACACACACACACACACACACACACACACACACACACAGCTCAGTGTGAGTTTGCAGCTACTAAAGATTTAAACAAATGTGAATTCAGACTCAAACAGCATCTGCATCATTGTCTAAATATCTGTTTATCCCACTGTCACACGAGGACACACACTCTCACACACACCCTCAGACACACACACACACTCTCACACACCCTCAGACACACACACTCACACACCCTCAGACACACACACACACACTCACACACCCTCACACACACACCCCCTCAGACACACACACCCCCTCAGACACACACACACCCTCAGACACACACACACACCCTCACACACACACCCCCTCAGACACACACACACACCCTCAGACACACACACTCACACACCCTCAGACACACACACACACACTCACACACCCTCACACACACACCCCCTCAGACACACACACACACCCTCAGACACACACACACCCTCAGACACACACACTCTCTCACACACACCCCCTCAGACACACACACACACACACACCCCCTCAGACACACACTCTCACACACCCCCTCAGACACACACACACACACACACACTCTCACACACCCCCTCACACACACACACACACTCTCACACACCCTCAGACACACACACACACACACCCTCAGACACACACACACACACACCCCCCCTCAGACACACACACCCTGTCGTCCTCAGTGATATCAAGATCTCGACCATCCAGGAGAACGTTTCAGCCCCTTTCAGAGTAAAGAATGAATATTTATCAGATTAAACTAAATCAGGTCTTGAGTTATAATTTAAAGGTTTAATGTTTAGAAGCTAAAATCTGAGGAGCTTCGTCTTCTTCTGTCTTTGAGTCCGGAAAGAGAACGAGCAACAAACTGTGACCTGACGGATCCGTCTTTTCATTTCATTCTCTTCTCATTCATATCAGATTTATACAAAATGTAAAATCTGATATCATCACAAATTTAGTAAACAAATTTAGTCTGAGATTCAGGAAGAAGAAACAGAATATTTCATGTTGAAATGTGAACGTTTGACTGAACGTCTGGAACCTGAAGCTGTCGAACCATCACATCCGTTCATTTCACCTCTAGCAGCAGGTTTTAAAAAGTATGAATTTAGTTTAAAGCTTTAAAAACCTGAAGTTTTCCAGAACTGCATCTTTGTGAAATTGAGGTCGTGGGGTTGAATCCTGTCGGTTCAGCGTCGGATTCGAATATTTCTCTTCCAGCGCAGCTTGACGTGAACCTGCTGCTTTTATTTCAAACACAGATTCAGAGAAAAACCTGGAGGGGAAAGAACTGTGAGGTTTTATAACACAGAGGAAATAAAGTTTCAAAGTTTCTTTTCTTTAACGTCACGTTGTCGGAGACCTGCTCAGTTTGTGTCTCAGCTGCAAAGTGAGAAACCAGTTTAACTTCAACTGGAACGTCTGAGGCCACAACACGTTTTACTGATCAGAGTTTCATCACAACGACAAACTGAGAACTCAACAACTTTTACCCATTATTTCATTTAAGACGTTTACTTTTTATTCATTTGTCAGTTTTTCACTGGACAAAATTAACAGAAAGGAAGAACATAAAAAAAAACATAATGAGTATAAGTAATAAGTAAGTAAGCATATAAACGGGACACTTCGCTCAATATCAATCTGTTTTCGCGTATGAACCTAAATTAACACCTGAAAACTCAGATATTTTACGTTTTAAGAATGAATCTTTGCTTGAAGAACATTATTTGATAAGAGTTTTAAAAGAACATTTTATTGTTTTATCTTGAACAAATCTTTAGTCTCATTGTCCAAGCTAACATTAGCCTCCTGCTAACATTAGCCACTTGCTAACATTAGCCTCCTGCTAACATCTTTGAACTCCTCGTTCTGACTGAAGTGAATCTGATGTGTGAAATGCTTGATCTCCACATCACATGTGAAACGCTTCCATCACCAGTTTCTGTCGAACGTGTGATGTCGTCCGCAGCGTCCTCAGCTGTTTGCCTCCTGGTGGTCACTGTCACGGGCTGAAGATCAAACATGGCGTTTCATTTTTACACGTTTGGTTGATGCGTAACTCAGAGTGTTAGAACATCAAAGTCCGACCCTTCTATTTATCTTCTGAGTGTGTGTGTGTGTGTGTGTGTGTGTGTGTGTGTGTGTGTGTGTGTGTGTGTGTGTGTGTGTGTGTGTGTGTGTGTGTGTGTGTGTGCGCCTCTTTGAGTGACTGTGTTTTCGCGACGTGATGATTTTAGATTTTCCCGCTGTTCCCTGTTTTCGCCCGGTCCTTCTGGAACAATGTTCCTCGACCTCAGCGGCTCGGTCGCAGCAGAGGAGAGGCAAATAGAAGGAGGCGGGCGGGGGGGCGGAGACACGAGGGGAAGAATAAAGATGTGAAACAATAAAGTTTGTGTCTGAAACAAAGTGAGATCACTGCAGAGGCACATTAACACTTACTCCAAATAAATAAGTATTTTTCCGAACAACCTTCAAGTGTTGACCCGACAAACATGAACCACGTTCAGACTCTTGGACTCGGACTAATCCCTGGTTGTTCTCTGGAAGCGGCTCGGTGTCCTCAGGTGTTTGTCTCCGCGTGGTGTCCTCAGGTGTTTGTCTCCGTGTGGTGTCCTCAGGTGTTTGTCTCTGCGTGGTGTCCTCAGGTGTTTGTCTCTGCGTGGTGTCCTCAGGTGTTTGTCTCTGCGTGGTGTCCTCAGGTGTTTGTCTCTGCGTGGTGTCCTCAGGTGTTTGTCTCTGCGTGGTGTCCTCAGGTGTTTGTCTCTGCGTGGTGTCCTCAGGTGTTTGTCTCTGCGTGGTGTCCTCAGGTGTTTGTCTCCGTGTGGTGTCCTCAGGTCGTTCCAGGACCTGGTGCGGCAGATCGACGTGGACTACGGGACGGTGCGGGACTCTGCGGTCTACGACTACTTCAGGAACAAAGGGACCAACCCTCTGGAGCAGGACAGCACGTACGCTGAGCTGTGGAGGACGATCAGCAAGAACAACGGGCTGGACTATTCTGTGTCCAGTCCGTCAGAGGGAATACGCAAGGTACACACTGTGTGTGTGTGTGTCTGTGTGTGTGTGTGTGTCTGTGTGTGTTCATCCATACACACAAAAACACACACTCCTCTGTTTACTCATTACTTAATTGCAGCAGCAATTCAACAATACACCTGTTAGTGCAGCAGTGTTGCAGTGTGTGTGTGTGTGTCTGTGTGTGTGTGTGTGTTGTTATGTTGTTGTGCTCATAGATCTCCCAACAGCCGATGACAAATTAGTATCACAGATAAATCGGCTCTGAGTAAATCCATTATTCAGCCATTTGCATGATAAACATCCCCCATGATTCTGTGATGACTTCTCTCTGTGGTTACCCCGAACACACACACACACACACACAGTAACACACACACAGTAACACACACACACACACACACACACACACACATAGAGTAACACACACACACACACAGTGTCCAGAACAGAATCATATCCTGGTTCAAACTTCATGCCATGTTTTCTGTATTTTCTGGGACCAACATTGAAAATCTCAAAACCTTTATATTTCTGAGTAACCAGATTCTTCCTGTTCATCACATAATGAATCTACTGATTGATCCATGAAACTGGGAACTGTCCGTCACCTCCTGTCGACAGAGCTGCGTCTCTGATTGGCTGCTGAGCTGACACCTGATGTCCAGTGTTTCCATAGGATCAGAACCTGAAGGTGTTTCAGTGTCTGAGGAAAGAAAACAGGTCAAACTGGGTCGGACCCGTCACCGCCTGTGTGTGTTTGTCTACAGGCCAAGAAGAGTCCGTACGCCTTCCTGTGGGACATGGCGGTGCTGGAGTACGCGGCGCTGACGGACGACGACTGCACCATCACCGTGTCGGGAAACAGCATGAGCAGCAAAGGCTACGGCATCGCCATGCAGCACGGCAGCCCGTACAGAGACCTCTTCTCTCAGAAGTGAGTGTGCATTTAAACCTTTTCACCTCAGGGACAAATCTGGAGAATCAAACCGTGAAAACATTTCTGAACTTGTGCAGGAGACGAAGAGTCGTTTTAAAGCTGCTGTTATCATCAGCGGACATTTTGTTGTTCACAGGTTCATGCACATGAAGCAGGTCGTGATAATCTTCTTATAACATATTCTGGATTTCTTTTGCTCAAACAAACAACCATTTGCTTTGTGCAGTGAAACCTGACGATGAGTTCACGATGGAGCTTCTGCTTTGTTGATCTGGACTCATCAGCCAATCACAGCAGAGAGCCTCTGACTGGAGGAAGAAACCTGCGGCAGTGATGAAGCTGTTGAATCGATGCCCGACGCTAAACTCAGCTAAGCTCGGATGAAAGGAGGCGTATTAAGCAGCAAACGGGATTATTCACGGTGTGATGTGTAAACACAGCGACGTGCACTAATTACTTATTTGATTTGCGAAGCAGAAGCTGGATTTGTTTTTCCTTAATTCATTTATCTCCTTCAGAGGATGAGCTGAAGATGAAAATCCTGGAGCCGCAGAGTGAAACCTCGTCTCTGCCCAAACACAAATTGATCCCAGTGCGAGTTTACAAAACCACGTTGATCGCCGAGTAAATCTCTGCGTCATTACATCGTGAGTTAACGAAGAATCACACGAGACGACTTTCTCACCCGTCTCGTATCGATCGGCAGGCGAGAAACAGGAAGTACACAAACTTCAGGAAAGTGGCGACTGACAGGGGGGGGGGGCTCTCTGGGTTGTGTCTCCTCACCCTGTGGCTGAGTGTGTGTGGGGGGGGGGGGGGGGGGGGGGGTCATTTTACCCTGCTCTGACTCCACTCTTGAAGTTTCTTCTTCTCTGGTCTCAGAGTCGCAGCGATCGCCAGGTTCATTGTCAGGCGTCGGTTTGTCCCTCGTCCCTCTGCTCCTCCTCTTCCTCTTTAATTAAGCAGCAGTGTGTTTATTTGGGGATTAGTTTGTGTTGGTGAATGGAGACAAACACTAGTTATTAATGAAGTCTTTACACAGGAGCGAGGAGCGCCGCGCGGGGACGAGCGGGGACGAGCGGGGACGAGCAGGGACGAGCGGGGATAATGTGTCTGAGTGTTAAACTGAGGCCTGAGCTATTGTTCGGCTGCAGAACCATTATCTGCACATTTCAACCATCCTTTTAAAACCTGGTCCCACAGCTGCTCCATCCTGAGCCTCCTCTTGATAATCCTGCGTTAATAACCTCACTTTGTTTCCTCCGCTGCTCGTTTCAGCTGAAAACTAGTTTGTCCACGGGGTGTTTCGATGGGGGGGGTACTGTGGCGCACTGACCTTCAACACGTTCACGCTGAGTTGAGCAGATTAAATAAAGCAAATTGGGCTGAGATTTTACTGCAGCTGAACGTAGGTTGTATGTCGCAGTTTGTTTAATTAAGTCCCCAAACTGAGCAGCAAGGGGGCGCTACCGCACCGAAACTCCACGTATCACAGACAAAACATCTCGGGTCACAGAGGAAACTTCACCAACACTCGGAGAAAACGTCTGAAATGATGAAGAGATCAAACATGTTGTTTTCAGACCTGAAAGTCTGAACCAGCGCCCCCTGCTGCCTTGTCTTTTACTAACCAAGTGTCGATTCATATTCTGAGCTGGAACCAAAATCAATCCAGCTCTTATTCTGAAAAGATGAAGCCTCAATCGTCTGCTTTCAACCTGGCAGAAATAAAACACTTGTGAAAAGCGACAGTTTAGATTAGAATCGACTCAACGCTTGGTTTGAAGTGACGTGAGAAGCTGAACTTTCTCTCCACTGCAGCATCGATCCGCAGCATTAAGCGCTCGGCTAATTGCCCATAACGACCCATTTCAAAAACAGAAATTCAGCTGTGACGAGCGCCGCTTTGTGCAGGAGGCTTTTTACTGGAGTGGATTTCATGAAGGAAACAGCCGAGTTTCTCTCAATCAACAACTGAGAAATACGACACGTTGTTGAAAGTCACATTTCTGACGCTCAGCGGTCGAGTTCATCGAATCGTCTCTTCTAAAAAGATTCTTTGGTTTGTGCAGAAACAAAACGTCAGAGCAGAAGTTCAGTGTTTGACCATCACACGTTTCTCCTGATGAAAACATGAATCTGCAGCGAGACACGACGACGCTGCTTCAGAGAGTCGGACAGAAAGAGTCTCTCAGTATTTACTTTGCAACTTTCAGCTCAACACATCATATTGACATCAAGTCTTTATTGATGCACTTTCCCTTCAGGATAAATATCAGGTAATATTCTTTGAAAGGCTGAAATCTAATAAAAAGATTTTGGACGATTGAAGCTCAGTTCTGAAGTGAACATAATGTTTTGATATTTGGCTGAAATATATGTTTTTTGCTACGAATCAAATGTTGTATTGATTATAGCTTAAGACTCTTTCTGTGATCCGTTCTAAAGGCGGCTCTGACACACAGGCCGAGTTCTGAAAGAAGCCGAGTTCTGAAAGAAGTGTTTTTCATGTTGTCACAGCTGCAGCTTTAACATTCAGCCCAACACGACCCTGGATCAACTCAGAATCCTGTGTGTGACTCACCTGCTCCTCTCTTCTCCTCCAGGATCCTGGAGCTGCAGGAGAAAGGCGACCTGGACATCATGAAGCAGAAGTGGTGGCCTCGCACCGGCCGCTGTGACCTCAACAGCCACGCCGGCGCCAGCCCCGACGGCCGCTCCCTCAAGCTGCACAGCTTCGCCGGCGTCTTCTGCATCCTGGCCGCCGGCCTGCTGCTGGCCTGCCTGGTGGCCGGGCTGGAGGCGTGGTGGAACAGCAACCGCTGCCGCCAGGAGCAGCCCAAAGAGGTGACTGAGCACAGGGCCCGGCGGACGGGCCAGTGGGGGGAGGACACTGCCACACTCTACTTTAAGGATCCAGCCGCAGACGCGAGCCCCGACTTAGTGGAGCTCCAGTACACCCAGCTGTAGAGGAGGGTAGAGAGCGCGGGGGGGCAGAGGGCGCTGACCTCATCAGGCCACTGATTGAAATCAAATTTGGTCTCTTAGTATTATTATTATTATGATTATTATGATTATTATTATTATTATCATCATTATGATTATCATCATTATTATTATCATCATTATTATTATCCATTTCTTTTTTCCACCTCCTCCCACCTGAACTTACAGAGCTCATCTCCTCCAGTGCAGCTCAGACCATCACGTCTACTAACACGCTCATAAACAGCAGCTCCTCCTCCAGCGGGGGGGTTTCGGGTTCGAGTCTTTACGAGCAAACTGAGTCGAATTAGCTACAACAAGAAGGATGTGGCTCCCGGCTCGTCCTGCGTGTTACAGCCGAGAGCGCCCGCGGACTTTAATCATTAGTCCCCACAGAGTCGACTCGTCACCATTCAAGTGCCTGCTATTGAATTATTGTTATAAACTCATTTTCTACTGTGAAGCTTTGGTAATTTCCTGCACCCGAGGGTCTGAGTGCAGATTATAATTAGCAGGCGGGAGAGATGGCTCAGGCACACACACACACACACACACACACACACACACACACTCACACACACTTTAAACACGTTTTCCTTTAAGTGTAAAATCAAAAGACATAAAGAAACAAAAAGTCGTTTACAACATCGGAGAGAATCTGAATCTGCGTCTGATCGTTATCGCAGCTGCTTCGTGTCCTGTCACTCAAACACACTCGAGAGGAATAAAAACACAGCAGCCAATTAGAACCTGACTCTGTCATTAATGAAACAGTTACACAGGAAGAGCAGTTAATTAATCATTCATGCATCTAATCAATATTAATGACGACAACAAGGAAACATCTGATGATTAATACACAGATTCATGGATTAATTATTTGCAGCTGATTTACAACACAGAGGATTTAAATGTGTCCCAGCAACAGATTTAATATGAATTTAACTATCATAACTTGTTTAAGTGTGAATGAGCGTTTAAATGATAAACAAATGTTAATCTGTAATTATACTAATTAGGTATAGATGTTATAAGATAAAGAAGATTTCGAGAATACGGCTGTAACGTGATGATAAAATCTCTTCTCACACTCTTTCATTTGAATAATCTTTATTGATCTGAAGAATTTTAAACATCACATAAATCAACATCTTTCATGTTCACACAGAGTGAAAATACATATCAGCGGCATTAGGTCACAAATTGTTAACGAACACATCATCATTATATTCTGTTTGTTAAGTGACGTTTAGTGTTGAACATTTTCTTCATCGCACAAAAAGTGTTGGTTCCTGAATGTGCTCCTTCCAGATAGAGGATGTGACTCCACAGGAAGGTAGAACCTAGAGTCCGGAGACACACGTTAAAACACATGAACAGGAACCCAGCTCAGATCTCGTTGACACAACTTCTGCCCCTCGACAACCACAACAACACAATCTGCTGTAGAACATGTGCAGCTCAGCACGTTAGTCATGTGACAGGGGACAGACGAAGCTTCCACGTGGATCCATAAACTAAAGTGTGAGCAGACGGTGAAGTGAACGTCCTCTAGTAAAAGATCTGTGTCCCACATCCTTCGCCCATGAGTCCTGCTACTGTCACTGTTTCACGTCTTATTGAAGATTATATGTCAATGTGGACGCCCGTGTTGTCTGTCTCCTCTCCCTCTCTCCATCTATCCCTTTATTTCTTTATTTACACTTGACTGTCTGATCTCGTGCAGGTCACTAAGGATTACAGACTGGCAAGGGTTTCTGGTCCATTGACATATAATGACATTACAACTGCTTCATCGGAGGGGAGGAGGGACATTTGGACAGAGAGAGAGAGAGGCTGGGATGAAGCAGAAGCTATTGATACAGGTCAGAATAGAATCCTATACAATGATTTAACAAAAAGACCCAAATAATCATCTAAACAACACATCTGTGCCTTCAACGACCACTGTGATCTGCAGACGTTTGGTTTGTGGTCACTTCTAAATCTAGAATCTAGAAAAACAGGACTCGTCTGGTTTTTCTGTGGCGTAAAAGATCTGGAAACAAATCTCTGGTTTTCTCTCCAAAGATATTTGACTAAATATGACAAAGACATAATGAGCATTAGTGGTGATAACACGTTATATATTCATTTTTAATCTATTTCCACCATAAACTAAATGACAGGATCACAAGCTAATGGTTACATTTCTATTTATTTATTTCTAGTTTCCTGAAGCTAAAACTGTTTAACAGGCGATGATTTACTTCACAAATCTTAAATCCCACATTTTATGGCTCATTCAACCATCAACTGCAAAAAGTGCTAAAGCTAATTAGCCTCAGCAGAGAGGATTGCAAGGATTGAAATTCTAAAAATAATTTCCAGAACCAGAGAATTTCAGCTTTAAACAAAGAACAACTCATAAAAGTGAAAAACTGAAATCTGAAATCTGAAAGTGAATTTGTTGTTTAACTCTACGCAGACGATTCGATATTATACGTTTAAACTGGTGCTCGACCTCCTGTTACCTCATCATTAATGCTGAACCCCCCCGGTCATCAGAAACCGTCCTGGTGCTTTTCTGTTTGTTCACTCAGACATTTATAACTGTGTCGACACGTCTCATAAGGGCTGACCTCTGACCTCTGACCTCTGACCTCATGTTCGCCTGAACCTGGTGAACAGAATAAACAAGTTTCACTGTGAATCACAAGAAATCCGACAAACGTCTCTGTGCCTTTTAATTTACTCTCATTATCGACTTAACTAAAGTAACTTATCACTAAACCTGTCTCTGGCGCCATCATTAGGTCAAACTGTTGAATTCCCATCAGCCTCGGGGATGTCCTGTGCTAACGTTAGCATCTGGCTCAAAGTATCTGTGCCTCACTGAAAAAAACAATATATACGTTGGTGAATCAGAAAGTTTTTGTGTCTCAGCCGAAATAAATGAAAACGATTCGGGATCACTCGATTGTTTACGCCTCAGCGTTCGTGGTCTCGTCCGCTGTCGACTCGTTCACGGCAGAGACGCTGATGTAAAGTCCACTTGTTCCAAACTGAATTCTGAGCCAAAGGTTTCAAAGAGTCACACGAATCCTAAAAGAACCCGAAACAACTGAAAACTGTTTTTATCACAGTTCAGCACCAACCACTCGACAGTTTGATTCGTAACGACGCAAGAGAAAGAGCGATTTAACTCCTCCGCTCCACCGGGAGCGCTCTTCAAAAGAGCTGATTGTTTTCTAAATGAACCGAAGCTTTCAGACGCCGGCTGTTGTTTTCTTCCTCTTCGCCCACATCAGCGCTCGCTCTCTAACGACTGGACGAGGTTTAATCCCAGACGTTTATTTATTCAGGCGAGATGCCAGTTCGCCGCTGCAGCTGAAAACATGTTTTAATGAGGCGGCGGCCGCTCGGAACAAAAACCTGCGCTCAGACGCTTTAATCGTCTTTGAGGGCGTCTCTCTGAGGCTGAGAGGAACCGTTCACACCTCCTGCATTAACAAGTGTTTACGACTTCTCGACTGGAGCTCGATCTTTTCCTTAAGAAATACATCAATAGATAAATATACAAATTTATAAAAAAAAATTCCTTGTCAACACTAGAATTAATAACATATCATTTTAAATAAATTTGAGGAAATTAACAAAAATATAGTTGTGTAATTCGTTAAAGTTATAACCCTTCAGATTTCAGTCGTGGTTGATTTGGCGACACCTGTGGTTACTGGTGGTAACAGCAGACACTGTTTACTACCACAGATATATGCTACATACTGATCAGCAGGGGGCAGCAAACACACTTTTAGCAGCTTTTGTTTACCAGAAATGCAAATATAGAAGAAAAACTACAAAAGTCTACGCTATATTTAAAAACCGAAAAAATTTTAGGAGCCGCAGAAGTTGTGACTAAACGCTGACGAATCATTTTCATTTCCTGTGGCTCCTTCATAATAAAGACATGATACAAAAACAATACCAACCGTACTATTTAAGCACACGCATCATTTCCTGTTAATTTCTCTGCCATGAACGTAATGAAAACAAAACTTTGGAGACGTCTTATTAAAAAAATATAGAAAATAGAAAATAAGTTGGAAATAGTAAAAATGTAAAAAGGGCCCAAATTTAAAATCGACAGAAACTGTTCCTCAGTCGAATCTGCAGGGGTGGGTTTGGGGGGGCTACATTAGTAAAATCCTGGCTCCGCCCCTGCTGCTGACATCACTGCAACATGAATATATGTGTGATATTAATACACAGTGTAAATGTGTCATTGTTCTGAATCTCACTCGTGTTTCTGTGACTAATCTCACTGATGCTGGAACAACCGACTTCGTGAGTTTGTTGTAAAGTGACGACTTGTTTCAACGAGCTGCGTTCAGACGTTCAGACTCAAACGTTTTACAGACGAGAAGGAACAACAAACAAACACATGTTTAGTTAAACGCAGAGACACGAGTTTACACCCTACGTTTATTTATTTAATTTCAATCTAAGATCCAGAGTCGATCCTGAAGCGAAACAATCGACTCCTCAGTTTCTAAATCTCACGAGAAAACAACTCGAATAACTTTACAACAAACCGAGTCCGTTCGGCTCCAGGATCGTTTTGCTCCAGACATCAAACCTTTACTTCTCACCGGCCAAGTTTGATTTCAAGTGTTTGTGACTAATTGGTTTGTGGCCTCGGTGCTCAGCGGGTCAGACGTCAGCCCGCCAATCAAAACTCAAAGGCCAAATTCAGTGTCAGAAGGAGAATGTGAGGAGCAGCATCAGACCTGAATCAGTCTGAGAAACCGGCCCGTCGCCAATCTCAGCCTCTGTGTCCCCCCCCCTGTCTCCCCTCTGTCCTCCACCCCCCCGCTCCTCCTCTGTAGGACAAGGAGGTGAATCTGGAGCAGGTGCATCGTCGTATGAACAGTCTTTTGGACGAGGACTTGGCCCACAAGCAGATCCCCGGCCCCTCTATCGAGATCTCTGCGCTGGACATCGGCAGCATGCAGCCCAGCCAGGTGCAGGGGCCGGAGTCCGTGCGGGACTACCCCCCCTCGGGCCACGCTGTGACCACGTTCCTCCCCGGGGAGGGGGCGCCGCCTCCTCCTCTTCCCCACCCTCACCATGGGGGGACCCTAGGCAGGACGCTACCTCTGTCCCAGGGCCCTGGCAGCACAATGTTGCCCCTGCACCACCCGCTCAGCAGCTCCAGCCTCAGCGGCACCATGCAGTGCAAACACAGGGCCCCCAACGGGGGGCTCTTCCGACAGAGCCCTGGCAAGACGCCCATGCCAATGTCCTACCAGGCAGTCTCCGCAGGACCCATACCCGAAGCCATTGAGGCCACTCACAGTACATCCATATAGGGGGGGCGTCAAATTGCATCATGACGAGTGTGTGTGTGTGTGTGTTGGGGGGGGGGGGGGGGGGGGGGGGGGGAAAGAGGGGTTCTTCAGAGGAAAATTATTATAGAAGAAAAAAAACAAAATGTACAAAGTAAAAGATTTTTGTATCTCACTTCCTGTTCAGAAACGACCACGTCACAGAGAAACAGTGGGGGGGGGGGGGGGGGTCGGAGGAGTGTCGGGGGGGTCAACCTGTCTCCTGTACATACGTGTAAATACCAAGAGAACGAAGTGAGGTCAAAGTGTATTTTGAATATTCTCAATTTTTGAAGTTGAGTTATATAAAAACAAACAAAACGAGCTAAAAAAATCGTATATAAACAAGATTAAAACGTTATGACTGTTTGAATGGCTTTGTACATTTTGTTCAATATGAAACAATGACGCGAAATTCATTGTGATTGTTTTCTAAGTGCCGAAATTTAACGATGTCTCTCCACAACTCATCGATGTAAACGACTACCCATGATGCACCACTGTAGGGACATTTTAGTGTGGGACACCTACTGTTATGCACCTCTGTACCGACCCTATATATCTTCAGCATCGGACGAAAAGTAATCACCTTTCATTTTCATTTGTACTGAATCTATGAAAATAGTTTGTTTCCGGTCGAAACGTGGGGGGGGGGGGGGGGGGGGGGTTTATATTTTTCACAGTCGTTTGTTTTTTTATACAAACTTTTTATTTGTTTCAGTTTGTGAAGGAGAGAA
Source organism: Hippoglossus hippoglossus (assembly GCF_009819705.1). Lineage (NCBI taxonomy): Eukaryota > Metazoa > Chordata > Actinopteri > Pleuronectiformes > Pleuronectidae > Hippoglossus > Hippoglossus hippoglossus. The sequence goes on along the minus strand of NC_047169.1, from coordinate 726,716 downwards.
AGAGAAGAGGACGATGTTAGTTCACACCTGCTGTTAAACTCTTTTTCATACGTAAACTTTCAGCTTTAAAACCCGACGGCCGATCACACACTGGATTTAAGGAAAATTTATATTTGTGTTATTCTTTAATAATTTAGATGCAGACAGGTTTAAATTGGTTTTCTGTGTTTGTCCCGAACGTTAAAACATCTGTTGTTTCTCTGAAATCTGAATTAATCCAAAACCAAATTTAAAGAATTCCTGTGGATGGAGAGTTTGTTCACCTCTAAACAACATCACCACAAAATATTAGAATCCGTATCTGCAGCATGAAGCTCGAAACTTCTATGTTTACATATCTCAACATTTACTTTTCCTCTAGCGCCACCAGCAGGTTGACATTTTAACATCTTTATTTACAGTCTGTGTTTCAGACCAATGAGAAACTGACCCAGTTTCAGACCAGTTGTTGAAACGTAATCGTTCATTAATCATCTTCTTTTTTTTTTAACCCGATTTCTTCATGTTTTTTAATCTATTTTAATAAATATTCAAACTTTTTCTACTTGCGTCGTTCGTGCTGAGAAGTGAAACGAGTCATTTTATTCTGAAAAAAGTTTGTTTTGGTCGACATGAGGAAATAAGTTTGACGTTACTTTTAGGGAGAATTTACCCATAATTCTTTGTGCTTTCATTTCCTGCCATTCTTCGACCTTGAGGTTTTATTCCTCGAAATGAAAACTGCTGTTTTTTTACGTATTTCTTGAATCTGTTCCAGACAAACTGGACTTTGTTCTATTTAACCAGACGATGAAAAGGAACAGCTACATATTTAATGTCTTTGGTTTTTATACGGAGCATTTAATGTAAACATGTTATTTTAATCAGCTGCTCCAGATGTTTGTGAAGCAGGAAGTTGTTCTTCTCAACAGGAAGTAGAAAACCACACGTTTCCCTCCATTTACGTTCATAAGTGCGATTACTTTGCATTTATTGGCCTGATGAGTTTTCACATCTCACACAGAATAAAAGAGACGGAAACCGACCAGTTCACCTTCGCAGGGTTTCTGTTCATTACGGTTCCAGATGGAAACAGATTTATTAAATCTGAAGAAATGTTATTTGGGAAGAAAACATCTGTCTAATTAAATCAAAAGGTTTAAATTCGTTTCTCGAACTTGAACAGAATCTGGTCCGTGTTTGTGGAAAAGAAAGAATCTGAGACTCGAGAGCAACGTCCAGAAATTTAGGACCAAAGTCTCAGAATAAGACATGAAAACATGCAGAATACTCTGACGAGCTAATGCTAATGCTAATACATTGAAATATACCGTGCTCACTTTGCAGATTTAGTTTCATCTGGATGTTTGTAACTTCAAAGTCAGTTTTCTTTTCTGTTCACGTTGTTGTTCACCAGATGTTGAACAAACTGTTTGAAACATCCCAGAGTTCCGATTGTTCTAAAACCACGAGATGAGTTCTGAGGTCACACATGGATCCTGGTCATACTTTAAGTTTTAAGTTCACGTTTAACAGTTAATAAAAGAAAGAATACAAATTCTTCATGTCAGGACACAAACTCTGTAAAGTTACATCAAAGTTTTACATATAAAACAAACTGTTTCTGTGGTTGAACTGAACGTTATTGTTACTGAATCTGATTCACGACTAAACTTCACCAATTTCCATCAGTTTACTCTGTTGCTTGTACCTTTTTTTTAATGCAATAAATCTGAATGAAACAAAGGTTTAATGTGAAACTGTGGATCCAGATGTTTAACATCTGTTTTTTGTTCAAATGCCCCAGAAAGAAATTTCTCATGATTTCATTTCTTCTTTTTAGAGAAAACATTATTTCTTAAAAAAGTTAAATTCCTCGTCTCATGTGGGAACTCCGCTCACACGACGTAAACCTGAACGTGTCGTGTTCGTGTGGAAAAGGACGAAGAAACGTTTTAATGTTGAGTTGATCATCGTTGTGGACGCAGCTCTCGTCAGGACAAACTCTAACGTGGACATTTTCTAACTGTAACACCACGGACTGAGAGCCAGAGGCCCTGATTGGTCCGTGCAGCGTCTCCGTGTGTCGCCCCTTTACGTTTAATCTCCAGCGCCCCCATCAGACAAAGATGAGAACATGAACTGTCATAGCATATAGTCTGTCACCGTACATCTAAGGGAGACCCTTATTTTATTTATGAATATGCTGCTTGGAGTTTCTTAATCTTTAATAAAGAAATATGATTTACAACATTTGTTTCTAATTTTCTGTCAACGACAGCAGGAAGTTCTGTTTTAATTCTACCTCAGTTATTATGTATTTAATGAGAAAAACGTCTCAATATCACAAGAAAAAAGTCGTTCTTCGATGAATAAAAGTCTGAAAACAAGAAAAAAGTCAAAAGAAAAATCTTAAAACGCTACAAAGATGTAATTTAATTTTAAAAAAGCCATAAAATAAGATTTTTTTATTAAATAGGGAAAAAGAAGTGAGCAGCTGTGGAATCCTTCGTACATTCAGCTGATCCCTGATTCACACTGAGCAGCTGACTGAGCACAGACACGAATCTTTGTGCTTTCACTGTTTTCCTCTCGTCAGTGCGTCTGGCAGAAAACATCCTCTGCTCTGTCAATTAGCAGGAAGATTTATCCTGACGCACCGGGAGGAGGATTTGAACCGACACACAGGGAGGTGCAGGATGTCAGCTGTCCCCCGGCTGAAAACTCCTCCGCTCTATGTTTGGCTGTCACCGCACGGCTGCCGGGATAGATCGCCGGTCGGACAGCTGACTCGACTAAACGGTTACATGGCCGCCTGGTTTGTGGAGAGACGCCGAGGCAAAGGGAAGGATGTGTGAGTCGTTGACTGGCAGGAAGCCTTGTTGGCGCGGTGGTCGCACAAATGACTGAGAGGCTCGTACATGAAGTGACGGCTGACACCAGAGCTGAGAGATGTGTTTGGACGAGCTCCTGCGTCCTACGCGACAGCAGGACAGATGGACGGACGCGTGGCGGCTGACCAGAGGATCAAAGACAAATCAAAGGCAAGAGGAGACAAGAACAAGTTCACGCCTCCTCTCTCCTGCTCGCACAACAGTCTTCAACGTTTCAACGTCACTTACACACAAACCTTTAGTTTTCCTGTGGCTCAAACACAGATTTTCTGCCTCCCTCTTACGACTTAAGTTCCAGAGCGACACATTCCTCCTCCGCCACCGCCGCCACGCCGCTGAGCTGTGCCTTTTGGACACAGCAGCTCATTACTCACTTTACCTCCAGCAGCTGCAGGAGATGAAACGCCGATATGAGTGTGAGAGTCCAGTTATGAGCTGTTATATAGTTACAGGCTGAGCTGCTGTCACACAGGGAGAAGGGTCAGTGTCTGTAAATCGGGCGACAGCGTGAAGTCGTGCGGTTACGTTAACGTAGCTGCGCACACAAAGTACTGAGCGCTCTCTGGAGGATCACAGGCGTGAAATGGGAGCAGCTCCAACGCCGTAAAAAAGAAGAAACATAAAAAACGTATGCAGAGAAAGTTAAAAGAATAATTTTATCTAAATCAAAGGTTTATATTAAGATTAATAATATATAATAAATAATAAATGATTTACCGATTTTCATCAAACATTTACTGGCTCCATCTTTTCAAACATGAAGGTTGTATATTCAGGGAACGTGTCGAGGGTAAGCCCCGCCTCTTGCCCATCAGGGATTGGCTGAATGATTTCCTGTTTTTGATTCGATTACGTAGATGAAGAATCACAAGATCGTTTTACCATAAATAAAGATGGACGACACGTCTCCTCCCACTGTCCAGAAAACATCTCCGATACGAACGCTGCCATCTTGTGGTGATGACGTCAGTTGCAGTAAGTAGTGATCGTGGTGTCGAGGTCCCGCCCATACACACCAATCAGGAGTCAGTGTCAGCTGTCAATCATCACGTCTCCGCCTGTTTTCATATCATCAAATAACTGATTCAATCCAAACTGATCAGAAACACTTGAACATCAGAGAGATAAGAACGACCTGAAACAACAGAAACATCTATTTATTTAACATCTACTTTAAATTTGGTGGTTTGGTCCATGTCCCATCTGCTAACATGGAGAAGGAGGTCTATGACCTATACTGCAGCCAGCCACCAGGGGGCGACTGAGACACTTCCCTGTTGGAAGCTGCCATGTCGTCCATCTTTATTTACACTCTTTGATTTTATCGTTCACAGAAACGATGTTTTCTGGTCTTTTCTTCGTCGTCTGGTTTCTGAGGACGTTTGTGTTTGTGTTTGTCGTCACGGAGACAAACAAACAAACTGAATCCAGTGAATGTTCGTCGCTGCCAGAACTCAGATCTGCTCTGGATCTGATCCGCTCTCCACCTGCATGTTCTGCTAAATCCCATTCTTCAGCCGGATTACACCGTCCACTCCCAGGAAGCACCTCCAGCCCATCAGGTCCTCGAAGGAGACGTTCACCACTCGCTGACGTGACTGAGCCTCGTTCCGTCACGTCGCTGCTCCAGCTGCTCGACCAACACTAACACAAACGAGAACACACGCAGCCGCTGGGTTTTCTGATGACTGCTGTGAGGTTTACAAACCGATGATTTATCTTTATGAAACATAAAAGACGAGTTGAAGAGTTTATCTTGAACCAAATGAAAGATTCTTGCTGACAGATCATTTAATTTGTGTTAAAGAGTCTTTGAGAAACATCAGGAAACAAAGTGCAGCCTCTTAAAAAGGGTTTGGTCTCTGTCACCGTGGAAACGCTTTACCCTTGATGTTGACGTCGTGGCCTCTGATGTGACTCAGGAGGAGCAGGGACATTAATTCAGAGTGAAACCAGAACAGCTTCTGTTTTCTGATTAATATGTGTTTCATCTAACGACTGAAACCAATGAATCATTTAGTCTGGATCTGCAACCACATTTAAATCCAGAGTTTTATTTGATTCTTCACCAAATCAAACTCATAAATATCAGTCTCATTATTTTCATCAAGATGAAATTGTTCTCTGAGAAATTAACGGAAATGTTAAAAACTTTCAATTTCACAATGTTAAAGAAACTGATGAATAAATTCTGGATCTGCAGGAAAATCGAACAAGTTTTTCTGTGATTCATAAAAGTTTTCAACAAGTTTCCTGATGATCAGAAGTTTCATCATCAAATAAAAACACAACAATGTGTGACTTGGTGCAGTTTGATTGACAGTTGACGGAGGTTTGTTTTCTCGGAGTTATAAAATGGCGGCGCCCTGCGGAGCGTCTTTCTTATCGTCAGGAGCTGAGGTTGGAAAAACGTCTGATCTCTGATCCTCTCGCCTCCTTGTTGGCGTCCGAGTCGTAAAGAATGTGTCGAGGAAGAGTTGGAGAACAAAGAGGAACATTGAGCCACTGATGCTCCAACAAAAATAAATAAAGAGTTCTTCATGATCCAAAAAGAGAAAAATGGAGGCTGCGGACTGGAGTGATCAAAGTCACCAATCAAAGGAGGGGAGCCTCAGCCACTGGCCACGCCTCCAAGGTCTCAATTCAATTAGACAAGCGATGAACTGTCGGTCGGACTCTCGGCCTCTTCTCGAACTCGTTGACTGTTAGAGAGCCGCCCTGCTGCTCATCGTGTGTCACGTCACATGTGATTCACCGTCAGCGTCCCGTGGTTTCATACGACCACGCAGACGAGCGAGGGCTCAGAGGGCGGCGCTCTGCGGCGGCTCGTTACGGAGACGAGAAGCCGCCTGTTGTCCTTGACCACGGCGACACTTATTACAGCCTCTGTCAATGGTGTCAGTCATTTGAGAGGTGACGTGTCGAGGAGGATGATGGTCGAACTTAAAGAGGAAGAGGAGGAGCAGCGAGAGATAGAGCGAGAGCGAGAGAAATGAACCGTATAATTATCCTCTGATCCCTGTGTGTGTGTGTGTGTGTGTGTGTGTGTGTGTGTGTGTGTGTGTTACTTCAGAGGCTCCTGTAGCTTTGTCGTCACTGTTGTTAGAAACGTTTCTTTCTCTGCTTCACGATTCAACACATTTAACAAGAAACAAAAACACGACAAATTTCACAATACTCACGTTGGACTTTCTGGAGATTTCCCAACTCGACTCGCTGTCGTTAAACATGAAGTTGAGAATAACCCTCTGCACCCCCCCACCTGTAGCTCTTCCCCCATCTGACATTTCCACGGTTCAGGCTTCGGCGTTTTCCCCGGGAACCGTCAGCCAATGACGGGCGCCGACAGCTCCGGGGGCTTATCATGACGCAGGGCCGGTCGCTACGGAGACGCTGGTGACCTTGAGAAGTAATTTGGTCGATCAATATTTGCCGGGAGAAGAAGAATGAGGCCGGTGTGTGTGTGTGTGTGTGTGTTGGTTTCCATCGTTCTGAAGATGTCACGTTTTAATTCAAGTGTCTGAAAAGGAAACAGAAAAATAAGAGATGAGAGTTTGGATGTTCAGGCAGCTCCTCCTCCTCCTCCTCCTCCTCTTCCTCTTCCTCCTCCTCCTCTTCCTCTTCCTCTTCCTCCTCCTCCTCCTCCTCCTCCTCCTCCTCCTCCTATCAATTCATCTGAAACCTCTGTGTCACATCCTCAGCTTTTTTCCTCTTCTTCTTCCTCCTCTTCATCAGACCTTCACCGTCGACCCTCTCCACTCTCTCAGAACCTCACTTTTTGTCATATCACTTTCATTCCAACAGCGTCGCCTCCTTCTTCCTCCTCTTCACCTTCTCGCTCTTCCTCTTCTCTTCGCCTGATGGCGATGACCTCCGTGCTGACAGCTCCTCCATGTTTCTCCTCCTCCTCTGTCGACCCCATCGTCACTCGTCTCCTCGTTTCTTTGTCTCTCATGGTGTCGCTCCTCGTCTCCTCCTCTTCCTCGGTGGTGACCATGAAGATGGTTCCTCACCTCTTCAGCTCTTCACTGTTATAAACGCTCGGTGTTCAGTGAGAGCACATCAACAAAACATCCGACTTACTGACGCTGTCTCGTGAGACGCGTCGTCTCCTCAGTCTCTGATTGGATTTGAATCAATCTGTCTTTTCTTTGTTTGCAGCTGCAGCAACAAAACTTTCACAAAGTCCCGGAATCTTTCCAGTTTTTATTGACGTGTTTGGGTCAAGGCTCCAAAAACCTATAAAAAAATATTTAGTCTCTATAAATGAGCAAATGATTAAAGACTTTAAATTCCATCTGTGTCATGTGTTCAGTTTAATGTTTACCTGAAAATATCATCACCGTCTTTTTATCTGAAGCTCTTTCTCCTCAGAAAGCAAATGTGAGTGGGTGATTTTCACGGAGCTGGAGGACGAGCTCCTCCTCCTCCTCCTCCTTCCTGACGATCACCTCATCACAGCAGGTTAACAAGATGGCGTCACCTCGTCACCTGCCGCTCGTTCACTCATCCCTCGATCTCATAGATAGCTCCTCCTCCTCCTCTCTGCTGGACGTGACCTCCTCTCTTCAGCGTCACCGGGTCCTCGTCCTTCGTCACTGAGGACGTCGCAGGGATGTGATGAGTCTCAGGACAAACACTGTCAAGATTTTACTGCTCCCAGTTTGACCATCAAACAGCAGAAACACAAACACGACTGAATACACACAAACGCACAAACGTTGTTCTGCTTATTCACACAACTACATGGACACTGTGAAATGTTAACTTCTCTTTATTCTAAAGGACAAACTGTCGAAACAATACGATTCTATCCAAGGTTTCTTACAGCTGAGACATTTATAAGCTGCTCTAACAGGAGCATGTTTCTTGGGCACTGAGCTCCTCTCGTGTCAGGACGGCTGCTCTCTGAGTCGTAGAAGCTCTCGTGATGATCCAGGAGTCCAGATCTCTCGTTTGACAGAGTTCAGTTTTCTCTCCGCTCATGAATCTGTCGTCGCACGCTGTGTGAAACAGGTTCTGATCTCATGATGTAACGTGAAACACCGAGTCGGCAGGTCGGGTCGTTCCCCTTCGAGCTGCGTCCGCTCTGAAAAACAAAACCACACACGTAAGAAACCAGTGGAAAGAAAACGAGAGTCAGAGGTGGAGTCATGAAGAGAAACTCTGAGTGGACGTCCTGACCTCGGTAAACTCTTCTTTCTCCTGACCTGCACCTGCTGTGACCTCTGACCCCAGCGTCCACACGACCTCTGACCTCTTCACTGACCCTCAGTCGACTGCTGTGGTGAAAATAAAACATCGAGACAGAAGCTCGAACCTTCACCTCAGGAGAAAGTCCTGAATCTTCATCACCAGCTCGTCTTCTTCAAATCATCGTCAAAACCTCTGCAGTGAAATCTTCTACTTGACATGTGGAGGTCACCATGAACGAGGAAGAGGAGGAACATCTGTGTCCAGATGTTCCTCCTCTTCCTCCTCCATCTCTTCCTTCTTTGACCTCCTCAGCGCCGGGTCGGACCCGATGAAGCCTCGTACGGTGCTAACCAGATAAATGCTGATGTCAGCGGTGATGGATGGGGAGCCTCGCCGCCTACCCAGCATGCAACGGTGCAGCGCTGGAATGCAGCTCCATTAATAACCATTTGGAGAAGAGGCCTAAAGGGGAGAGATCCGTCTCTGTCGGTCGCAGGTCTGGAGGAAGATCTTTTTCTCTGGCGTGTTTCAGTTCAGCAGCTTCATCAGCTCCTTCACAAACACTCAGGCCACTTCAGCAGAGATGACCTGATGACCTCACGTGCGTGTTCCTGTGGAAAGCCTGCACACGTGTTGGATTCCTCTCGTCTGATTGGCTCTTCCTCGTGGAGAAGAATCTTCTCCTTCCTAAAATTCTGCCTCATAATTTTTAGGAAAACAAATCTTCTATTTCACAAAGTTATCACAATGGTTCTCAGTCGTAGGTTCAGGAGGAACCGATGGTTCTCGACGAGGTCTCTGAACCAGAATCAGCAGAACATCCTCCTGGGAGCATGAATATCTGCAGGAGAAGATCAGATGCTGGAGGAAACAGGGACAACAGCCGATATTAATATGAGACAGTAAAACCTTTATATTGACCGATATATGTCTTCAAAAAGAAAAAAGAAAATCTGTCAATGATTCCTAAGATGTAATTATCAAACCCAGATGACAAAGAAATGTAAAGTTTGATATTTTACAGTTTAACCATAAGCGTCATCCTAAATAGAAAGAAAACACAAATAAATATATAGAACTTGAATTAATAAAACAGATTTGTCTGTGAACCCATCTGAGGCCTGGATATCGAACACGTTTGACGTCCAGCAGCGACGGAGCAACGTCACCGTTGAAGCAGATGAAGCAGGAACTGAGCATCAGACTTCATGCAGGTTTATAACGTTTAATAAGCACATGTACGTTCTGTCTCGGAACACATGTTCTCTTCTTTTTGTGTTCCAGCTGGACACAGATATAGAAATGATTCAGATTCTCCTCATCACGTCTCATGCTGCTATTTTTCTTTTGCCTTTGATGTGAAGACAGTAAATGTCACACAAGCAGTGAGAACCACGTCTAGTCTCCATGGCAACAGCTTCAAACGACCACCCGTGGCAGCGGACTCTGAATAAGCTCAGAGCAGCAGATGTTGTTTGTTCGACTTTGATACAAACGGTGGTAAATGATCACCGGGCCGCTCGTCACGCCGTGTTTCCGAAGACGCTGACTCCCAGCAGGGGAACCCTCTCCACGTCAAAACACCCGGAGGAGAATCTCCACATTTAGGAAGACGATTAACCACAGAATCACCTCCAAATCAAACACGGCACAGGCGGCGTTCGCCCGTTTCCCCTCCACGATAACGACCCTCCACCTCTCTGACGCTGATTAAACTCCCATTCGCTGCTGTTTATTGGTTCACGCCCCTTGGAAGCCACACTCTGAGGTGCTGGGTTCATCCCGGGGGTTCCTCTGAGATCCATGGAGGACAATAAACTCCACGGGGCTCTGAGCTCGAGCAGAAGGAATATCCTGACGTTAATCACAGTAACAGTCGAGTGTTACAAACACCGACAGCAGCTGCTTCACACAAACACGAGTCAAGTCAACAGAGGAGGAAGACGAGGCTTTGTTTTTACAGTCGGGAGGAAGAGTGCTGCTGTGACCTGAGATTAAATCTGTTTAAAACTTCATTTGTCCAAATCAGTTGGTCCTGAACAACGAGATAAAGTCCGTCTGACTGGAAGAGTCTTTGTCCATCTGCAGTTCATTTCTTCCTGTTGCTGCTGCTGCTGCTGCTGCTTCCATTTCATTTCATTGAATTCTCTTTCTTCCTGTTCTAAGCTGTAGTTCATGTTCAGGCTGCACACGGACGTCTCACGTGGTCTGAAACCAAGAACCTGCCGTCGTGTTCACGAGCAGATTAATGACGTGATCGATGAAATGTCATCGAATCAGTTGACGAGTCAAAGAGTTTCAGTTAATAAAAGCAGCTCGAGACTGATGAGTCCTCACGAGCATAGAAATACGTGTGTGTGTGTGTGTGCGCGTGTACATGTGTGTGTCTGTGTACGTGTATGGGTGTGCATGTGTGCGTGTACGTGTGTGTGTGTGTGTGTGTGTGTGTGTGGGTGCGTGTGTGTGTGCGTGTGTGCATGTGTGCGTGTACGTGTGTGTGTCTGTGTACGTGTATGGGTGTGTGTGTGTGTGTGTGTGTGCAGCTGCTGATATTTCCCCTCCACCCTGGAGCCTCAGAGACTTGGACATGAAAGTCTAATGTCTGGGTCTGAATGTGTCCGTCTCCCTGCAGGTTATCGATCACCGGCTCTTCCCCGTGTTTGTCGCCCTTCTCCGCTCCCTCCTGACGGCCGAGTGTTGGTGCGAGACCTTTTATCACACACGAGTCCAGACAGGCCCACGTCCTGCATCCTAATCTGGAGATCAGAGGAGAGCGACGCCTGCGGAGCCTCACTTCTACATCCAGCTCCATCTGAGAAAGAAAAAGATCTCAGGTGAAACGTAGAAGTGAGTTCTTTGAGTCCAGCTGTCGGTCGAGCTTTATTCCAGAATAAGATCCAAGGAGCCGGGATCAAACCCTCGAGGCAGGAAACAGAAAGATCCTCTTCATGTGATTTATCTCAACTTCCATGAATTATTCTCTGAGTCAAAATGTCCAGATCCACTCAAAAGTCTCAGAGTCTTTCTTGACCTAGGTCTCATCCTCTCATTGAGTTTACTGACACATGTAAAGCTTTATGGATCCAAGTTATTATTATCATTATTATTATTATGAGTGTAAAGCTGCTGAAAACAAAGGGACAGAGCCTCAGCCACAGTTTTGTCTCCTTCAGATTAATTTCTCAACATGAATTCTCTTTGTGTCATGAATCTGCAAACACTCGTCATCGCTCATGTTTTTATTTTCTGTTTAAAAAGTGCAGATGCATCTTTGCCGACAGTCAGAGGAACACGAATCCTAACAGATCTCCTCTCTTTATCCCTGACATTTGTTTTCTGTCGTCTTTCTGCCGCTCTGCAGAAAACAGGAGCGTCGCTGGCTCTCTCACTCGACTCCACAGAGCCACCTTTGTCTCATTTTTCTGACGGATCTGTCCGGAGGAGGAAGTCTTCACGCCCTCTCCGCCTCTCTGAGGTTTCAGGACCGACACTGTCACAATCCTCGGGCAGAGCGGCGGCGACGGGGCCACGCAGCCGCTCGCATGAATGTCCAAACTGTGTGAAATGTTTTGACGGCTTTGTGCTTTTGTTACTGACGACATCAGCGAGGACGAGAGACATGTGGCGTGGAGAGAAACTGTGGAGTTGGCCTCTAAACGCCAACAGTAACGTTCATATTGCTGTTGCCTAGCAGCTGCGTTCTCACGACTTGAACACGCCAAACAAAGCGTATACTTGAAGTCCCAGGTCGTGACCTTTAGTTCCTTGAGCAGGCAGCAGCTGTAGCGTCCAGTTTACTTTAAAGACGTTTCATGACCTCTGGTCTTGGCGAGCGACCGTGACCTTTATATATTTGTTAAAGATTAACTGTCAGTTACTCTGTGTTTGGTATTTTTCATTCAAAATTTGAATTATTTGTCTGAATTTCCTCCAGGAATCTCAAGGTTTTTCTGCTGCTTCACGTCTGTTTGAACTCGACGGAGAGACGATGTAAAAACGTCACCTTCCTCTGAACTGACCCAGAAAACTGATCTGTATTCAAACTGAGCCTGAAGGAGACAAATGCTAACGTCACATCTTCATCTTCATCACTTCACTGACGCTCGCCGGACGCACGAGGCTCGTCGACACTTTGGCCTGAATCTGCAGAACCTGAATCAACAACAGCTAAACTCAAATTTGTATTCAGATGTAATCGGAGCCTGAGGGAGGACGACTCTCTTCCTCTCGTCCATCGATACGTTCAGACATGTGAATAACTTTCCCACCTTCTCAGCTACGAGACACAGAGCTACTGTATCGCTCGCAGCTGAAAGGGAAGTCCCTCCGAAGTGATTTTCACATCAGGAGCCCGAGGAGATGAACGTACTGTCGTGGTTTTGTGCAGTGGCTGTTTCACCTTCTCTGCCAATTACCAGTTGTTGCTATAAAACTCCAGGGATGATGAGCTGTACCGCCACCGGCCATGTTTAAATTCATATTAGCCACATTAGCTAGCGTGCATCCATTTTTCATGCAGCGAGCCTCGGGGCTGTTTCCCCTCAGAGACGTCCGCTCCTGAAATGAGACACGATTCTTTAAGTGCAAAATAATGTTCTCTGTGTCTGTGCAGTTAATATTTTAGTTTGGAGGCAGCGCAGCAGCAGACGCTACAGTTTCTTTGGTTTGGATGCTTCAGCACATCAGTGCGTAATTAGAGCAAAAGCGGAGCGACCTTAAATTCCAACAAGTCCTCATACATAAGCCACATTAGTCTCTACAACAGTGGAACAAACCGAACACTCACATCAGCTGTTCAGGTCTGGTGAACTTCAGGAAACAGGAAATACTTCAGTATTCACCAGGATGAATTCAGATTCATATGACGAGGTTCAGCAGGTCGCCATGACAACACCAGTCAGGTGTGTGGATCGGACCGTCGGGTTCGAGAGGCTGAACGGGTCAGAAAGTTTACAAAAGGTTTACAGAAAGTTTACTGAAAGTTTACAGAAAGTTTACAGAAGGTTTACAGAAAGTTTACTGAAGGTTTACAGAAGGTTTGCAGAAAGTTTACAGAACGTTTACAGAAGGTTTACAGAAAGTTTACTGAAGGTTTACTGAAGGTTTACAGAAAGTTTACTGAAGGTTTACTGAAAGTTTACAGAAAGTTTACTGAAGGTTTACAGAAAGTTTACTGAAGGTTTACAGAAAGTTTACAGAAGGTTTACAGAAAGTTTACTGAAGGTTTACAGAAAGTTTACAGAAAGTTTACTGAAGGTTTACTGAAAGTTTACAGAAAGTTTACAGAAAGTTTACTGAAGGTTTACAGAAAGTTTACTGAAGGTTTACAGAAAGTTTACTGAAAGTTTACAGAAAGTTTACTGAAGGTTTACAGAAAGTTTACTGAAGGTTTACTGAAGGTTTACAGAAAGTTTACTGAAAGTTTACAGAAAGTTTACTGAAGGTTTACAGAAAGTTTACTGAAGGTTTACAGAAAGTTTACTGAAGGTTTACAGAAAGTTTACAGAAAGTTTACTGAAGGTTTACAGAAAGTTTACTGAAAGTTTACAGAAAGTTTACTGAAGGTTTACAGAAAGTTTACTGAAGGTTTACAGAAAGTTTACAGAAAGTTTACTGAAGGTTTACTGAAAGTTTACAGAAAGTTTACAGAAAGTTTACTGAAGGTTTACAGAAAGTTTACTGAAGGTTTACAGAAAGTTTACTGAAAGTTTACAGAAAGTTTACTGAAGGTTTACAGAAAGTTTACTGAAGGTTTACTGAAGGTTTACAGAAAGTTTACTGAAAGTTTACAGAAAGTTTACTGAAGGTTTACTGAAAGTTTACAGAAAGTTTACTGAAGGTTTACAGATACACATTTTTCATGTAAAGAGCAGCAACACGCTTCAACATCAATACAGAACACACGTTACACACGTGTTCATAACGGGAAAGTGAAACACAAAGTCTCTGTGAGATTAAATGAAAAGTCATTTAGAGGCTGAACTTCCGTAAACATGAAGAATAAACAGAAGAAAATACTGAATAAACTGTAACTGAGGGACGTTCAGTCAGAACCTGCAGAAACAAAGACTTCCCAGAATGCTGCAGTTCATTACATTCACCTGCCGTCTCCTTGTTAATCAGCTGATTAGACGGCGGAGCAGGGGGGGTCGGGGGGGTCGGGGGAGTCGTGAGGTCCGGAGATGGGAAACACTATCTTAGACAATATTTAATCAGCAGCTCCACCATCAGCGATGTGCTCGGGTCCTCGCTGCCGTGGGAAAACACACGATTGGAATTCAGCTCAGCAGTTTGAACGTGTCGGTTCATCGGCGTCGGGCCGGACGCCGGCTCCGCCCGAGTCCTGCGATGTTCGGTGAGTAATACACGGACTCTCTGGTTTATTCTGTGTAATTGCTTCTCAGTTTTGCTTCCACAAAGAATCTGATTAAACAAAGCAGCAGTAAAACAGAACAGATCCTCTCCTGCAGTGACGAAGGAAAACGTGGTCGGAGGCGTAAAGACCACGACGCGACTCTCCGCGAATCACAAACGACTCAATAAACACCAGAGTCCAGAGACCAGAGTCCAGAGTCCAGCATCTTCAGTCCAAACCAGAGTCCAGAGACCAGAGTCCAGAGTCCAGAGTCCAGCATCTTCAGTCCAAACCAGAGTCCAGAGTCCAGAGTCCAGAGTCCAGAGTCCAGAGACCAGAGTCCAGAGACCAGAATACAGAGACCAGCATCTTCAGTCCAAACCAGAGTCCAGAGACCAGAGTCCAGAGTCCAGAGTCCAGCATCTTCAGTCCAAACCAGAGTCCAGAGTCCAGAGACCAGAGTCCAGAGTCCAGCATCTTCAGTCCAAACCAGAGTCCAGAGTCCAGAGACCGGAGTCCAGAGACCAGAGTCCAGAGTCCAGCATCTTCAGTCCAAACCAGAGTCCAGAGTCCAGAGACCAGAGTCCAGAGTCCAGCATCTTCAGTCCAAACCAGAGTCCAGAGTCCAGAGACCAGAGTCCAGAGTCCAGCATCTTCAGTCCAAACCAGAGTCCAGAGTCCAGAGTCCAGAGACCGGAGTCCAGAGACCAGAGTCCAGAGTCCAGCATCTTCAGTCCAAACCAGAGTCCAGAGTCCAGAGACCAGAGACCAGCATCTTCAGTCCAAACCAGAGTCCAGAGACCAGAGACCAGAGACCAGAATCCAGAGACCAGAGTCCAGAGACCAGAGACCAGCATCTTCAGTCCAAACCAGAGTCCAGAGTCCAGAGTCCAGAGACCAGAGTCCAGAGACCAGAGTCCAGAGACCAGAGACCAGCATCTTCAGTCCAAACCAGAGTCCAGCATTAGTTAACGACACTTTAGTTAACGACACTTTAGTTAACGACACATTAGTTAACGACACTTTAGTTAACGACACTTTAGTTAACGACACTTTAGTTAACGACACATTAGTTAACGACACTTTAGTTAACGACACTTTAGTTAACGACACATTAGTTAACGACACTTTAGTTAACGACACTTTAGTTAACGACACTTTAGTTAACGACACATTAGTTAACGACACTTTAGTTAACGACACTTTAGTTAACGACACTTTAGTTAACGACACATTAGTTAACGACACTTTAGTTAACGACACTTTAGTTAACGACACATTAGTTAACGACACTTTAGTTAACGACACATTAGTTAACGACACTTTAGTTAACGACACTTTAGTTAACGACACATTAGTTAACCACACTTTAGTTAACGACACTTTAGTTAACGACACATTAGTTAACCACACTTTAGTTAACCACACTTTAGTTAACCACACTTTAGTTAACGACACATTAGTTAACCACACTTTAGTTAACGACACTTTAGTTAACAACACTTTAGTTAACAACACTTTAGTTAACGACAGCTAGTTTGATGAAAAGCACTTCACGCGAGATGGAACCTGAGCGATGCCCCCCCCCGGTGGGGAAACGCGGCGGTGGCCGAGCGATGAGATTCATCTGACAAACAGAAGCAGTTTCACAAACAGACAGAAGAGACGGTAAATTTTAAAACTATTTGGTGCTTGAGAAAAAAGAGAATTCTGTGAATGGCTTCACGGAGCGACGTCACCGGAGTCTCCGCCGCAGAGCGTCTCCGCAGGTCGCAGGGTTACCACGGTAACAAGTCAATTACTAACACCTCCCAAAAGTTTCTCTTTTTTCATTTACTTCAACATAAAGATGAGAAAATAAACTGGTTTAGTTTCAGGATCAAACTGAGACTTCGTCCAACAGTTTGAATGAAAAGCTTCCCCAGTGCATGCTGGGTGATATTTACGTTTGTCTCATAGTAAATAAAAATGGACGACATGACGGCTCCTCAACCGTAAGACCGAAGTATCTCAATCGCCCCCTGGTGGCTTGCTGCAGTAAAGGTTAGAAACCCTTGTGATGCTAAGATGGAAGCGTTGGCATCTGAGATATTCTGACTTCAGTTTTCTACAACAGGAGGAAGTGGAGACATGTCGTCCATCTTTATTTACTGTCGCTGATCATCCTTATTTACACGTTAGTGGTTTTAGATGATAAATTGAAAATGTTTTAAATATAATACATCATTTGAAGACGTCTTCTTGAGCTCCAGGTTTTCTTTATTTTATCATTTTCTGATGTTTTATGGACTCAACTATAACAATTGAAAGTAATGATAATAATAATTGAAGCTGCAGCTCTGAGTCCGACTCGTTCCTCTGCTTCCTGATGCTCCCAAACGTGATGGGAGGTGTTTTTCTCAAAGTCTGAGGAGTGAAGTGTCCAGACAGGTGGAGATCTGGTGATGAACTCTCTGACTCCACAGTGTTTCTCTCTCTCCTCCTCGTCCATCCCTCATCGAGCCCCAGCAGAACATCAGAGTCACGCCGGCATCATTAACTTCACCAACTCTGCAGAGGAGGATGGATGAACTCGCCTCCTGCACCGTCACACTGGGAACGAGCCTTAATGGACCGTCAAGGAGACGGGGGGGGGGGGGGGGGGTTATGTTTGTGTTGTTTCACATCCTGTCTGAAGAGGCTTCATTCACATGTGTGAAAACCCTTTTACACCTTAAAAGAGTCGGGAGTCAGTCACCTGACGAGGTTTCTTTAACCTCTGACCTCTGTCGGGGAAAAGGCTCAACCTGGTTTATACCAGAAATCACACAACTTATATAAATATCAGTTCTATCTCATCACTTTATACATTTACTTTATTCATTTACTTTATACTTTTACCTGGTACTTTTACTTAATAAAGCTCACACTCTGTTTTCAGTCAAATCCTCGGGGGATTTACGGTGTTCGAGCTGGAATGTGTCACAGCAATCGAACCTGTGACATTAATCTAACCGGCGGCGAACATTAAGTCTGGACGTGTAAGTGCTTGGTTACTTTTGGGTCGGATGATAAACTGGGTTCGAGGGATCGTCGTCCCTTCGGGAGGAAACGGAGCCGGGGCGGGAACATGCAGAGGAGCCAGGGGCCGTGTTATCAGCGAGAGGACGCTCAGGAAACAGAGGAGGACGCAGCCACTGTTCATAAATTAGAAGCTGGAGGACACGCGGGGATAGAGAGAGGAAGAGTAGGCAGGTAATGAAGTGAGGAGGTGAAGGGGAGAAGGAGGGAGGAGGTTGCTTCTGTTGACTCTGCCTCAAACTGCCCATAACTCCGGCCCCAGGGGGACACGGGCCCTCACATCCACAGGGACGGCACTGCTCGACATGAACTCTGCTGATGGTGAGCTCGCCCCCTGCAGGCCGGGGGCTCCTGAGCCCCCTGACCGGGCTCTTGTTACACTTGTTAACTAGCTGGTTTACGGGCTGGTTAACAGGCTGGTTTACGGGCTGGTTAACGGGCTGGTTTACCGGCTGGTTAACGGGCTGTTTAACAGGCTGGTTAACGGCCTGGTTAACGGGCTGGTTAACGGGCTGGTTAACAGGCTGGTTAACGGGCTGGTTTACGGCCTGGTTAACGGGCTGGTTAACAGGCTGGTTTACGGGCTGGTTAACGGGCTGGTTAACGGGCTGGTTAACGGGCTGGTTAACGGGCTGGTTAACAGGCTGGTTTACGGGCTGGTTAACAGGCTGGTTTACGGGCTGGTTAACGGGCTGGTTTACGGGCTGGTTAACGGGCTGGTTAACAGGCTGGTTTACGGGCTGGTTAACAGGCTGGTTTACGGGCTGGTTTACGGGCTGGTTAACGGGCTGGTTAACAGGCTGGTTTACGGGCTGGTTTACGGGCTGGTTAACAGGCTGGTTAACGGGCTGGTTAACAGGCTGGTTTACGGCCTGGTTAACGGGCTGGTTAACGGGCTGGTTTACGGGCTGGTTAACGGGCTGGTTTACGGGCTGGTTTACGGGCTGGTTAACAGGCTGGTTTACGGGCTGGTTAACAGGCTGGTTAACGGGCTGGTTAACGGGCTGGTTAACGGGCTGGTTAACAGGCTGGTTAACAGGCTGGTTAACAGGCTGGTTAACTGGCTGGTTAACCGGCTCTGTAACTGAGTGAGATGTTCAGTGAAGAACCTGTTTTACAAACACTTCCCACCAACAACACATTTGAATAATGCCTCATTTGGCCACATCAGAAATATAAGTTTAATAAAAGTCCGTTCACAAAGTGATGCAGAGTGAACTGAGAGTTTAGAACAACATGTGTTTCTAAAGTTGTTTTCCAGCTTGTGAAAGTTCCTCCGTGTGGAGCAGAAGACGACAGGAGAACAAACCAAACACAAAGTGATGTGATGTGTGTTCACATAACGCAGAGGGAATGGAGACCTCGATGTGAAGCGACGGTGATTCAATAAAAAGAGTCACAGAGAATCTGCAACATGCAGCTGAGTCATGTGACTGTTTGGCAGCTTGTTGTCGCACAAACGCACAAAGAGTCTGATTCCTGTGTTTCACAACAACAGCAGGTCTGAAGACACAACTGTCCCACCCTCTGTCTCACCCTCTGTCCCACCCTCTGTCCCATCCTCTGTCCCACCCTCTGTCCCATCCTCTGTCTCACCCTCTGTCCCACCCTCTGTCTCACCCTCTGTCCCACCCTCTGTCTCACCCTCTGTCTCACCCTCTGTCCCATCCTCTGTCTCACCCTCTGTCTCACCCTCTGTCCCATCCTCTGTCTCACCCTCTGTCCCACCCTCTGTCTCACCCTCTGTCTCACCCTCTGTCCCATCCTCTGTCTCACCCTCTGTCTCACCCTCTGTCCCACCCTCTGTCTCACCCTCTGTCTCACCCTCTGTCCCACCCTCTGTCTCACCCTCTGTCTCACCCTCTGTCTCACCCTCTGTCCCACCCTCTGTCTCACACTCTGTCTCACCCTCATCATCTCGGCTCATGAGCACACACACACACACACACCTTATTAGCAGTGCTGCAGGCAGTGTAATTGTCATTCAGTGTGTGTTGACTGACGAGCTGCAGAGTCGTTCATGTTTACATCGTCTCTGAGACATGAAAGCTCATTGGTTGTTATCGCGGCCGCTGACATCACAGAGGCGTGAACGTAGAGAAACGCTTCACTGGTCGGGTTAGGGTTAGAAGACGAAGGTTCAAAAAGTAGAAGCTAAGATTGAATCTTTAAAACTGCTGTTCAATACTGACTCTGCCCACAAGGGGCAGCAGATTCCTTCTGTCCGTACAGAACACAGACGGTAAATAAACAAAGACAAAGTGAAGCCAGAACATCGCCCCCTGTTGGCTGGTTGCAGCAAAGGTCAAAAACCCTGCCTCCTCCATGTTAGTAGACGGCACGTTGACAATCTAAAAAAATCACTGATTGTCTTTATTTAAAATCATTAATCGTCTATACGACTAAAATTAGTCGTATAGACGATTAATACGGACTCCAGTTGTTTCCTCCATCAGAAACCGTCACAGCTCGTCTGTCTCTTCGACCTGAGGTCCTCAGATCGTCCTCGTCTCTCGTCCCTCATGAGGGAACATTAACGCAGGTCTGATCCCCCCCCCCCCCCCCACGTTACAGCAGGTGAACAGTCGGAGCCGCAGGAAGACGAGAGACACAGCAGGAGGCTCAGAGCTGAGATGAGCCTGTTTGTTCAAGGAAAGAATCAAATGCAGTAAAATCCCTGTCGCATTCTGCTGACACACACACAGACACACACACAGACACACACACACACACACACACACACAGACACACACACACACACAGACACACAGACACACACACACACACACAGACACACACACACACTCTCTCTCACACACACACACACACACACACACACACACTCTCACTCACACAGACACACACACTCTCACACACACACACACACTCTCACACACACTGACACACACACACACAGACACACACACTCTCACACACACTGACACACACACACACTCTCACAGACACACACACACACTCTCACAGACACACACACACACTCTCACAGACACACACATGCTGAGGATGAATAGCTTTTTGAAAATGGCTTCTGTGGCTCAAACGAGCGAAGCCGCATTAGACGAGATGCAAAGAGCTAAAAATCCCAGTTATTGACGGAGAAGCTTCTTTGTCACATTGTTCTGCACTGAATCAATCTGCTGTATTGATGAAGGAGGAGAAACGGAGAAGAGACGATGAAAGGACAGAAACAAAAGAACACAACGAGGCGGCTGGAAGACAAGTGGTGTTCGGATTCAGGAGGACACAAAACAACACAAACACACGTCTCTTCTGCTGACGCTAGAAGTTTAGATCGAGTTGTTCCACTGCTGCTGGAGACACTCTGTCCCTCTGTGTGTGTCCTTCTGTGTGTGTCCCTCTGCGTGTGTCCCTCTGTGTGTGTCCCTCTGTGTGTGTCCTTCTGTGTGTGTCCCTCTGCGTGTGTCCCTCTGTGTGTGTCCCTCTGCGTGTGTCTCTCTATGTGTGTCCTTCTGTGTGTGTCCCTCTTTACTAAGTGTCCACACTCTGTCCCTCTGTGTCTGTCCCTCTGTGTGTGTCTCTCTGTGTCGGTCCCTCTGTGTGTGTCTCTCTTTACCAAGTGTCCACACTCTGTCCCTCCTCTTCATCCCCCTTCTTCTCCACCTCCTTCTTCTTCTCCTCCTCCTCTTCTTCCTCCTCTTCATCCCCCTTCTTCTCCACCTCCTTCTTCTCCTCCTCCTCCTCCTCCTCCTCCTCTTCATCCCCCTTCTTCTCCACCTCCTTCTTCTCCTCCTCCTCTTCTTCCTCCTCGTCTTTGACGCAACACATCTGGATTAAAGTAAGAAACTAGTTTATAACAACTTCGGTCATTTTCATTTGTTACTTGTGCTGCAACGAAAGGTCGGACCGCACATGACACACACTCGTGCACATGACACACACTCGTGCACATGACACACACTCGTGCACATGACACACACTCGTGCACATGACACACACTCGTGCACATGACACACTCGTGCACATGACACACACTCATGCACATGACACACACTCGTGCACATGACACACACTCATGCACATGACACACACTCGTGCACATGACACACACTCGTGCACATGACACACACACCAGTCATCACGTATATGAGTATATGAGACAAGGTGACGTAAGAAAAGGACGGATGGTTGCAAGGAGAGACAAATGAAGGGGGGGGCGGGAACAATAACACAAACAATCAGATTCACTGGTAACTTCTGAAAAACGTCCGTTTCTTCTTCTGTTGTTTCTGCTGGTTATTCATCATCAGTGGTTACATCCTGTTCGTCTTCCACCTGGATAAAAAGATCTCGTCTCCTGGTTTGAATCCAGGAACAGAAGATCATCGCTGTGACGTCAAGACCATTGTTGGTTCAATTCAAAGTGAAACGTCATCGTCAGAGTTTAAAGATGAAAAACGTCACCGTGCTGAAGCAGGTTAACGTTCAACATGGTGGAGCTGCACAGGGAGGAGGAGGAGGAGGAGGAGGAGGAGGAGGAGGAGGAGGAGGAGGAGGATGACGAGGAGGATGAAGACCTGGAGAACAACAGGTTGAAAAAAGAACGACAGAGAAGGAGAGAGAGAGGAAAAGAGCAACATAGAAATAAAAAGATCAAGCGAGGAGGTAGAAAGAGAGAGAGGATTTTAAATTCACTTCAGCAGGGATGTGATTGAGGCCAGTGCGGTGATGCTTGCTGTAACCATGGCAACAGAGGATGGAGAAGCGTGTCCACGCTGAGAGCCGGAGATGTTCTGAAGAGGATGGAAACACAACGGAGACGTTCTTCTGCATCAGAAACCCTGAACTTCACATCATGTTTTTCTCGTTGGTCGTTTTATCCCAAAAGAAACTGAATAAAAAGCTTTGTTGATTTTCATCAGTTTATGAAACAATGTGAATCCACGAACATACGATTTTTATATTTTCACAAAAGAGAAACAGGTCAGAGAAAATAAAATACGATCTAATCTAATTAAAACACAATGTGAAGATTCTAATTATTTCTGTGAATTAAAAAGTAACTTTAGTGAAGTTTAGCAACAATATCTGTGAATTTATATAATTTCAACAGATAACTATTAAAAAAAATGGATGAAAATACAGATTTGTGTTAAAGGTTCACGACTGTGTGTGTGTGTGTGTTTTAAGAATAATAATTATTGTAATTATAATAAGTATTGTTGTTGTTGTTATTATTACACAAAGCAGATTCTTACAGTAATAAAATCAATGATCCAGTTAATAAAGTTATTGATCACTTGTGTCTGACAAGATCATGTTCATCTCACACACACACACACACACACACAGACACACACACACACACACACACACAGACACACACACACACACACACACACACAAACACACACACTTACGTGCAGCAGGTAGAAACCTTTGAAATCAGCGTCTCTCTTGATAACTGAATCATTGTCTTCACGTCATGGAGCCGGTCGTCCTGCAGCTTTGCCGCCCGGACGCCATCACTGCAGCTTTCAAGTTACACCCTCAACATCTGGACCCGATCAGACACGGAGGAGGACGGAGAAATGTGTGAGGAAGACCTTTCAAAGAGAAGGTGTGTGATGAAGAGGGAGAGGAAGTCAGGAGGTGGTGTCACTCGGAGGTTTAGGAAATGCTGTTGTGTTTAATTTAGGTTTGAGTTTGATCAAATCTCGAGGAGACTCCAGGTCGACGGGTTTGAAGCTCAGTGAGGAACTTCGGTGACAAAGTGATGAGACTCTGGTGCCGAGGGAGGAAGTCAGCAAGAGGAGGAAGAGTTCAGAATGGATCGGTCCCGGAGACGACTCAGGAGCAGAGCTCAGTCGATTCTCTGGTCCAGTAACCATCCGTCCCTCCAGGACACCAGTCCTGTAATAATCACATTGTTGGTCAGGGACTCGATGAAACAGTAGAAAACGATTGTGTCCCGACCTCAGCTTTCTGTGACTCTTTCTTTGAGAAAAGATTCTTTAGGACTCTTCTTCACTCATGAGGCAGAGTTCAGACAGAAATGAAAACATATGAGTTTGTATTTATTTCAGAATATCATGAAAATGCTGAAGACTGATGTCATCACATCTACAGATTAATATTCACAGGCACACACACGAGGACTGAGCTACACAACAAATAACAAAATAAAACCAAACTGATCAGAAACAAACATCAGTGAGAGAAGAAGACATTTTGTTAAGAGTTTCTCACGTTAACAACTTTGATTACAACAGTGGGCCTGAAGGGGGCGACGCGTACGTACAGTGACTCTGACAATGTGAACGTCTCAGAAACTCAAGCTGATTGACAGATGTCAGCTTCACTGTTGCTGCTCAAAAGAGAAACGATTCACTCAATCATTGACTTCCACTGACATGAGGAATAAAGCCCTCGGCCTCTTCAGGTCACCTCCTCCAGCGTGAGACCTGTGGTCGTCCTGTCTGAGCGCAGCTGACTCCTCCATCGGGCACACGGCTTCTCCCCGGGGGGGCGACAGCTCTGATAAGGCTGCGGGCCGGCGTTCGGCAAAGGAAACCGACTCTAATCTGCGTTCGACAGGCGTGACTGGCAGATTGAGATACAGCTGCCTCAGCTCTCAACTGAAATCAAGACACAAAATAAACTCCTGCAGGAGCTGGAGACGTCCAGATGTTCGAGGGGAACAGGAGACGTCCGTTTGTCCAGAATCCAAATCTGGTAAATGTTTAATTATATTAAAGAGAAAAGCTGAAAATCCACAGAATGAAGAATCAATGCTCCTTGTTTTTATTATTGTGTAATAAATCGAGTGTTGATGGATTTTGCTGGTTTAGAGTTAATTGTATGATTAAAACATATTTAAAGGAAACATAAATGTTTATTTTTGTGAATGTGAAAGTTCTGCAAAGTTACATGAAAGTAAAAATAGTTTTCATCATGAGTGGTTGACCAATCACAGCAGACCGGGCTCTATCAGGAGGGGGGGGGGGGTCTTAAAGAGACAGCAGCTCAAACCAAGAGTTTGAGACAGAGGCTGAAAAGAGGAGCTGCAGCGATGGACAGTCTGAGGAACAGTGTAATAACACTAAGTGAATTATCAACCTGCACAGGAATCCGTCTCCTTTAAATGAAGAAGATTGAACTTTCAAACAGCAGCAGTAAAAACTCTGCTTCCTTCAGACTGAGCCATAATTCTGACGCAGTCGAAAATCACAGGTCATCTAATGAAAAGCTGAAATTCCTCTGACATCATCAGGATTTCAGGAGCTGGACCAGAAAGTTAGAAACGTCCTTGGAGAGAAAGTTTGCAGGCGGGGGGGTCGGCCAAAGAAAAAGTGCTCACGCTCCAAACACACTTTGTCAGATCTTTACACCTGGAGATGAACTAATATTCAAATGAAGGAGGAAGTATCTTGGAACCGGACCCCTCCCTCTGCCGTGGCCTCGCTTCACCTCCTTCCTGTGAGGCTCCAGGGTCGATGAGCGACGTCAGAAGTAGCGTTTAGCATTCGAGCTCTCGACCTGAACATCAGCTGCAATTTGTTGTCTCTGTCTTGTTCAAGGACGATTTGACAAGTGGACGATTCTGCAAATATTGAACCAGACGATCAACGTCTTCATCCAAAGACTCTTCTCATCACAAGAGGATAATTAGAGGCAACGGACATTTTGTTGTAGGCTGTGACATCATGTGTTTGAGACCATATGAACACGTAAGATGACGTAACACATGAAGTGAAGAAAAGTGGTCGAGGCAACGAACTTCCTGAGCTTCATGTAGGAGATCAGAAGAGAAAGATGGCGACGCCCGGATCTGGAGGAGGAGACGCGGCGTCCATCTTTATATCCTCTCTCTATAGAGAGCAGAGGGTGGAGTCGCCCCCTGCTGGTCATTACAGAGAACACAGGTTTGAGACAGTTGATACTGTTCAGCTTCTGGTTCAAACTGGAACTGGTTCTGCTCCTCCGTCAGCAGATACCGAGCTGTGATGTAAATGTGGGAAGACAGTTGAATGCAGTGGGGATTTTTAAATGTCGGAGGACTCCAGCTTTAATCTGATGAAAGAAACCAGTCTCTACCTCCGTCTATTCTCTCCATCACAGCGGAGAGATGGATCGTTTCCAGTGGGATGAAAACCACAGAGAAAAGAGACATTATTACATTTCTTTGACTTTTTTATTTCCTCCTTTCAGCTCCTCTGCTTCTTTACTGTCTCTCACTTCGTCCTTTTACTCTTTCACTCTTCTTCTCTTCTACAGTTCCTTTCCTTGTCTGTTGGATTCCTCCTCCTTTCCTCCTCCCTCGCTTCCTACAGTCCTTCCTCTTTTAAGTTAGAATCAGCTCTACCTGTAGGTGTCACTGTTTCTTCTCATGTCACATGAACAACGTTCTTCTGGCAGCTGCTCGTCATCGTCATTAAAGTGATGAAGAAGAAACAAGAGGGAGCGTTTCAATGAGCGAGGAGACGACAGGTTCCTGTTCAGCTCCGTCAGTCGGAAGCTTCCACTTCACATTTAAAACTGTTTCCTGCTTTACTTCCTCTCACTTCCCTGAAGTCTGAGTCCGTCTGAGGAGCTGCTTCCACATTCAGGGAAGTGACTCGTGATGTTTTAAACCTGCGGCTGAACAGAACTGAACCGAACCGATGACTGAAGGAGAATCTCAGCTCTTCAACACGTTGAACGAACAAACAGTTTGAGGAAACTTTGTTTAATGAAAGTAACAGAAGCTTTCGTCTTCCTGGTTTGGACACTGAAGTAAACCTGTATGTACAACATGACTCTGAATGTTGCTGCTGCAGATGAAGTGGGATCCTCCAGGAGCTGAAACGATCCAGTTTCTCCTGATGAGAAAGACTCAAGGTTCATTTCAGCCTCTGCACCAAAATGTTCCTGATTCACCGTCTGAATAAAGTCTCTAAATTTACTACAAACTTTTATCTTCCTGCTCCTTCAGCTTTCAGGCACTTTCATGAGTTTGTATTTACTGCCCGCTCGCTCCTCCATCTATTTTTAATGCAACGCTCATTTGAATTCAACTCTCCCTCTGTTTTAAAGACGCATTATGTCAATGTCTGATTGTTTGTCTGGAAACTGGTCGGAGCTGCAGTGATTCTGGACCCAACTCGTCTCCGTGAGTTTACATCTGCGAGGGTTCGAACATCACGTCTCTTAACTCTGTTCATCAATAAAGAGACACAGGAGAGAAAGGTCTTCATCGAAAGGGACGAAGACGACGAAGGACAGACGTGAAACCAGCACTAAGAACCAATCAGGACCTCAGGACCAGATATATCTGACCTCAGTTATATCTGAGCCTGTAACCGGATCCCACCTGATCGGACTCGGACCCGGAGCAGAACCATGTTTGTGTTGAAGCGTCTCAGCTCGTCTTCGTCTGGAGGCAACAGACGAAGACGAGCTGAAGTTAAACCAAATGATTTTCTATCCCAGAAAAAAGTTTGAGCAGATTTTTCTTTTAAAGCAGTAAATTATTCAGAGTAAAAGTAAATATGATCACATGTCGACCTGATGGAGCTTTATTCTGCAATGTAGTGAAACATCTGTAACAAACAGCTGCAGGTTGCGTTGCTCTGAAGCCAAACTCGGTTCATCCTCACATATATATATTATATATATAAAGAATCTACAGCCACAGTTCACATCTGTTACTGTGTGTTTCCAGTTGTTACTGATGTTAGTGACAGATTCTTTCACCACCAGTTTTCTTTCAGTTAATACGACGTCACTTTATCTCACACTCACACACGGACTCTTTATCGTTAAAGTTCGTTAACGGTTCCGTTTGCTGCGTTTTCCGTTCCACAGATTTGTGAATCAGCTGAAACACAGAAATGAGTTTTCTTCTTTCTAAGGTTTGGTCTCAGAGCCGGAAATCAAACCTGTGACGACCTGAAACATGTGATCAGGATCGATCAGCTTCTTGATCAGAAGAGGAAATGTTCCTTGTTCCTGAAGCTTCTCAGGAGAGAAAATTAAATCCTGCTCACTTCTCCACTTTCTCCATTTTCATCATCTCCTGCAGAAATTCAGAACCAATAGAAAAACCCGTCAGACTCAGAGTGAACGTTTCTGTTCGTGAGGATTTTTACTGGATGACAGATTAAAAACAATCTGGTGAAAAACACAGACTTGTGTAAAGACCTTTAATCCTGCGTCTCTGTGTTCACTCCTCATCTCGTTATAAAATCATTCTCGTATTTTGGACGTAGAAAGTGTCTCTTGAGCTTCATCATCAGAGGCTCCTGAAGCCGAACTGAGGTCCTGAGTGAAGCTCGGCGTCGACCACGTGCTGACAAACTGTGGAGTTGATTTAAAACACGGAGAAACCACGATCCCAGATAAAAGTGGTTCAGGGTTTTGTTGGAGGAACCGAAGCTTCACGCTCGTTCTGGGGCCGGTTCCGTTCCGCTGGGTCTCGTCTGAACAGCGTTGGCAGTGAAACAACAGCAACAGCCTGGGCTCGTGTACAGAACCGGTGGATATGTGGTGTTGTGTGTTGGGCCTCTTCTCTGCCTGTGGCTCCTGGCGACAGCGTCAGTCCTTCATGACCATGATGAACCAGCTGATTCTCGTCTCCACGGCGACAGTAAAGACTGTGGATCAGACTCATCACATGTCTGCGGTTTGAAGACGCCTCTGACAGAGTTCCACAAAGTCACTGTTCTTCAAACATCTAATGAAGCTTCTCTTCTCCGCCTACAGACTCCGACACTTTCTGTTCTCCGGGCGCCGCTCGCGTCTCATCGTGGATCCAGATCCTCGAGCTGCTCGGGCCTCTGGTCGCTCTGGGGAACCAGAGTTTGTTCTTCTGGTCGCTCTGGGGAACCAGAGTTTGTTCTTCTGGTCGCTCTGGGGAACCAGAGTTTGTTCTTCTGGTCGCTCTGGGGAACCAGAGTTTATTCTTCTGGTCGCTCTGGGGAACCAGAGTTTGTTCTTCTGGTCGCTCTGGGGAACCAGAGTTTGTTCTTCAGCTCAGGGTCAAACTCTTTCTAAAAATCCCAGAAACACTTTTATTAAACATGAAACGTTTTTATATTGTTATGTGATATTATATCTGCTAATATTCATGTTCTCATGTCACACAAAGTATTTACGAGTGTGCACTGTGTATAGTACAGTGTGTATAGTACAGTGTGTATAGTACAGTGTGTATTATGTGTATTGTATTGTAATCTTCTACGAGGATTCACATGGAGACACAGAAGGTTGTTGATCGATCTCCTGACGTCTCCGTCTCTTCACCATCAAACGAACCCGTCACCATCAGGGTTTCATGTCGTTATTCACGTCCTTCCAGCTTCACACATTCTGGTCCAATGATTTCCAGGAGGAGGAAGAATGAAGTGACTGAATGTTGGACAGAAGGAAATGTTCTTGATTCACTTCGTGTTCTGCAGCCAAAGAAGAAAATGAGAGTTTGACTCATTTGGAAAATTGCAGCTTCTGGCAGAATTAATCAAAACGGCTCGTTAGTTCATTCAAAGTGAGGAGAATCATTTTCTCTCCGGTTTCAGAAAAAATCTAAACAAGTCAGACTTCTCTCTGACTTCCTGGTGTCACAGGAAACACGGACAGAGGTCAGAGGTCAGAGGTCGTGTACGTCACTAACACGTTAGCCTGCAGGTTTGTTATCGTTGAACTAAGCTAACTTTCCACAAACGGTCTCGTCTTTGTTCGTCAAAAACACGTCCTCACTGCGATGATCGAGTCACTCAGGACGAACTTACTCGACAGCGCCCTCTGTTGTCATCGTAACGTAACATTACTGACGTATTGTATTGATCGTTAAGTGATCAAATAATCTGCTCTGTTTCTGTTTGAATCTGACATCTTGCACAGTTTTAAATCTGTTTCGGATCCTTCAGCGTTTCACCTGCTGCGGTTTTATTTACGTCTAAATCTGTTTCTGATCTTTATTTTCTATTCAATATCTGCAGCTGTGGTTTTTTATTTCAGTTCCATTCGTCTCCTGCGTCGTCTGGTTAGGACACTTTCCTTCAGGATCAATGAAGCTCAGTTCGTCTGCGATCAACCGTCAACCACAACACAAACCGACAGGAGGCGACAGTTTGTGTTGTTGGAGCTGGAATCTGGTGTCGGAGGAACTTTAATGACTTTTCTCCTCCACACTTCAAGAGACTCTAATGAATCTCAGACGACCTCATTCGTTTTACTTTGTTAGTTTCTATAAACAATGTTTCCGAGCAGAAGATTTAATTTTACAGTTGGAGAGTTTCAGTCCAACACAAATATTCTCCTCTGCTCGGTCACACACACACACACACACACACACACACACACACACACACACACACACACAGGGTTTAATTAAATGTGGGTTGACGAGAGACGGACTGATGATATTTTTCCTCCTGGTCTCAGGAACCTTCACAATCATTCACACATTAACATGAGTTTATATCTGTCACATGTTTTACTCATTTAATAAAGAGAAATGTTTAACTTTGTGTATGCTTCATATTTTCCTTCAAGTTTTTAGTTTAGTTTAAATTAGTAACCTGGACTGAAGAACTCGACTTAACCAGATCATGAATTAATCTCTGAGAAATAAAATTGTCTCTCGCAGGTTCGAGTCTGAAGAAGAGAAAAGTTTCTTCAGATGAAACTTCACTGAACTTTGAATAAAACTGAGATGAGGAGAAATCAACAGTTTGATGAATGAAGCAACAACATCGACAAACTGAATCAATACACAACCTCAGATCCAACACACACGTTTATACACACAGTTACACACCACAACACACACTCATCACACATTTACATCACAAATACACACACCGTGTGTGAGTGTGTGTGTGTGTGTGTGTGTGTCAGTCATGAAGACAATCTTCAGTCTCCATCAGTGGAGCCATAAAAGTGGAGGCTGTTAAATGTAGTGAGAGATTTAAGAGCTGCTGCTGATGACTTTTACTGCCGCCATGTTTGTTTTCGTGTGCTGCTGCTGCTGCAACACACACACACACACACACACACGAGCTGTCGGGGCTCAGATCGCCCCCTGGTGGCCTCTGTGGAGACGCTGTGAGACACAAACAGGTTGTTGTTTTAAATTGAAGCAGAAACATCCGATCTGAATCGTGTGGTTTCTAAACGGCTCAGAGGAGAAACTGTGGCAACAATCAGATTCATCACTTCCTGTGAACCAACTCGTTCTCCAACTCATCATCTTCCCTCAAGTTTCCTTCACTGATTCATGTCTTAAGGTATTTTAATGGGAATGTGTGAATTTAACCCTTTGATTCTATCACTTCAAACTTTGAACAGCTGTTTCTGTGATGACTCATAGTGGAGGTTTACTGGGAGACTTTCAAAGTAATCCCACCGTCAGCAGCAGCTTTAGAAATGAAGGTTTGATATGAGTCTATAATTATCTACAACATCTGGATCAAGAGGCTTTTTAAGCAGAGGTTTAATTACAGCTGCCTTAAAACCATGTGGTACGTAGCTGGTTAACAAAGACGTATATTAATCTGTTTTAATATGAAACTGTCAATTAGAGGAAAAACTTCCTAAAAAGTCCAGTTGGGTTAAAGTCAGCTCAGTGTAAGACTGAAGCTCCGCCTCCTGCTCCGAAAGGGAGCTAAAGAGAAGGTTAAAATAAGTGTGTGTGTGTGTGTGTGTGTGTGTGTGTGTGTCCTTAGCAGGGATGAGTCACCTAAAAGCTTCTCAGTGTCAAATTCAGACTCGACGTTTCCAGAT
Organism: Hippoglossus hippoglossus; assembly: GCF_009819705.1. Taxonomy (NCBI): domain Eukaryota; kingdom Metazoa; phylum Chordata; class Actinopteri; order Pleuronectiformes; family Pleuronectidae; genus Hippoglossus; species Hippoglossus hippoglossus. The sequence goes on along the minus strand of NC_047169.1, from coordinate 695,489 downwards.
CGATCCACAGAAACTTCCTAAGTTGAAGAAAAGACGAGTGCGACCAGACGTTCAAACTTTTAGCTTCAAACGAGTGTGAACGAGATGCTGACTGCAGTTCACACAATGACCACAGGTGTCACTAACACTGAGGGGTTTTAGAACATTGCATAAAGAATGAACAGAACAATTTTCTGATTTATTTTGAAAATCAAACTGTGACTGATTCATTTGGTCACATGAATTCATCACATCTGTTTCCATAACAACAACAACTCATCCTCATCGCTGTCACTCGTTCACAGAAAAACTGAAATGTTCCTTAAATGATTCTAAAGAAAAACATGAAGCAGGATCAGAGGCTTCGAACTGATCCAGGGTCAGAGGTCAGAGGTCACACACACACGCGTCAGACTCAGTTTTCATGTGGATTATTTTTATTTCAGCCAATGACAGAAGAGAACCATCAACATGAACCAATGAGCTACAGGCAGAGAGGTGTCGGCCAATCGTACATGAGAAGACAGACGTCGTCACACAAACCAATGAAACAGCTCCAATGCAGGTTTGAACCAATGAGAGCAGGGTTCAAAGGTCAAAATAGCAACTGACGCAGCGTTCACGTCACAAAACATTTGTAAATAAACAAAATAGTTTTTTTCTGATTCCAAAATAAATCAGTCGATGTCTTGTTTTATTTGAATAAGTTTGTCGTTCAGGACGTTTAACACTTTTACATGAGGCCGAACTTCCTGATGACATCACAGCACATGAACGCAGATTTAACCCGATTTTAAAACTCAATCAAAACAAAAACAGAAATAAAAGTTGTTTCAGAGTCGAACTGGTCGAAGCTCTGTTTCATTAAAGTGCATTTTCAGAGCGAGACGCTTCACAAGCTCGAGCTTCAGTGTAATTACATCAATAACAATAACACGAGTTTATTCATCACAGCAGTTTGTACAGTCACATAAATAAACGTTGTGCGGTGGCGAGATTGAAAACGCCAGCAAGTTATTACATGAACATTTTAACGATACAGGAAATGGCAGGAGGTCTGTCAAAATAAAATACCTGTCCTTCCGCCTTTCAAAATAAAAGTGAAGGATAAACTGTACAGACATGAAGAGTGAGGACAACATTCTGATGTTGATAATAAACGTTTCACTTCGAGACAGTGAGTGAAATACAGAGATATATCGACCCTGAAGCAGCTGACGGTGAAAACATCCACAATCCTTCACCTGGTTTCACTTCAGGACCAAACGGACATCAACAGAGATTATTAAATGTTATAATTTATTCACATTTGTGTCACGTTTTAAGATGTTTTTTATATTTGGGGAATCACCAGGTTTAGAAACTTGCTCCTGTTTCTACACTTTTCTTTTCTACTGTCGTCAGTGAACACTTCCTGCAGATCCTTCACATTAAAAGTCTTCAGGCAGCTGTGTCCTCGCAGAAAAGACTTTTAATGTGAAATATCTTCAGAATGTCGGGAGTTTTGCGACTGTGATTAATTAACAAATGGAAACAGAGAATTTATAATCATCAGCGACTAATTGGTCTTTTTCAGACTCTAGATAACAAAGACATTTAAAGTGAAAATCAAAATAAAGTTTCACTCGGTTCAGAGCTGAAGCTGAATTTGATTAAATGAAGTTAAAACTACATGAGGCCTGAATCTGATTGGACGACGAGCAGCCGGGAGGAAGATAACGGTTATTTATTTGTCTTCATGAACAAATCCTTCGTTAAGACCCACACACACACACACACACACACACACACACACACACACACACACACACACACACACACACACACACACACACACACACACACACACACACACACACACACACACACACACACACACACACACACACACACACAGCTGCGGTTGCCATGGCTGTCCAACTACATCACCATGGCAACTGGGTTTATCTACAACACTGGAGTGGTACCTGCTGCTCTCAGGTGTGTGTGTGTGTGTGTGTGTGTGTGTGTGTGTGTGTGTGTGTGTGTGTGTGTGTGTGTGTGTGTGTGTGTGTGTGTGTGTGTAGTGTTATAGAAGGAAAAGGATGAAGAGGAGGGACGCCTCCTTCGTTATAAACTGAGACGATTGATCAGCTGATAATGTTGTTGTTGTTTACATGTTGATATTTGAGTTCATCCGTGTCACGGCGGTCAAGCTCTTCATCATCATCATCATCTGGATGAAACGTGAACCTACACTATGTCAGTTATTTGCATAAATGTTCATACGACTGCGTCTCTGCTCTGGCTCAGAGGAACTCGGGCAGGACGAGTTGAACCAGCCACTTTGTTGCATAGTGTCTTGTATATACTGTTTATAATATCGAAGCAAGCGGAGCTGGAGGGAAAAGTCAGACGATCACGTGTCATCAGTCGGAGTCTCTGATTGGTCGCTGGAGAGAAAGTGGAACCAGTTTGTGTCTCGGTCTCGGTGCATCGATGTCGTCTCGTTACGATGAGTCGTTCAAACGGACGTTAGAACCTTCAGACAGATTCTCCATCAGAGGGCGGAGGAGGAGAATTTCTCAAACACGGAACGTTCAGGAGAACGTGGAACCAAACACGAAGCAAGGGTCGAACATGCGACACGGACAAAGTCACATGGAAATAAGGTTGGATAAAGATTTTTCTGACGTCAGAGGAGTTGATGTGAGCAGCAGGTTTGAGTCGGTCTGAAACAAACAAGCCAGTGTTGGAGTTCGTCCAGGAGGAGGCGCCACCACGTTCCCACCGCGCCAGTGAATCAGGCACCGAGGGATAAAGACACTGGTTCCTAACACGCAGCGAGCGGAAATAAATATAATACTAAACGTACAATCACAAAATAACTTAACATTTATAATTTCTGGATACACTTTATTTTACTGAAACCCGAATTAGCTATAAATCCAATTTAAAAAATGGAATAAATGAGACACTTTAGTTTCGATGTGATGAGGTTGTTAGCTGTTAGCCACCAACATTAGCATTAGCAGCCACTAATCCGTCATTAACAAGTTCGCATGCTAACTACCCCGTCAGAATGCTAATACCAGATTAAAAAGCAGGAAAGGTGTTTGGGATCATTTAGAAATGTTAAACACGTTAACATCTTCTCCGCTACAACAACCTAAATGAATAATGTAAAAAATTTGGGCTGATATATTAAACGCAACAATAGCTGAAACTAGTCCAACACCACCACCTGCTGGTGGGAAGAGATCAGTGGCAGAGAAAAGTCTTTAAACTAAAATCTGTGTTTTCCTATTGATCATTTAATTTAAAAACTTTACTCTTTATTGTCTTCAATGAAAAATAAATAAATAATATTAGATAAATATATTTTTCATTCCTTCAGAATAGACTCGTGCGGCTCGGGGGGGGAACGTGCGGTTGCTGGACTCACGTCGCTGCGCGGCAGGAAGCTGATGCCAGACGAGCGCTCTCAGTGGCTCTTTGGTTTCGGGAGGCGTGACGAGCCGAGCGTAAAGTCCGGCGTTCTGAGCTTTACCCCAGAAGAGGCGTGGCTCTCTGGGTCACGAAGGGTCGCCGGCTGCCTGGACGCCCTGGTCGTCGAGGGGGGGGGCCGTGCTGGAGGTCTGAGACAGGAAGTGGCGGAGCTTGGAGGGCTGCGGGAGCTTCAGTGATCTGCTGGGGGCTCCTCTGGGCTCTTTCATTGAACTTTTCCCATCATCCTCTCTTTCCCCGGTCGTGCAGTCAGTTGCGTCTGTGTCAGAAGGCGTCTCATAGCAGGGGCGAGCTGGGGGCGGAGCTTGGGCAGGCGGTGGCGTGGACAATCGGCCCGTCAGTGGTTCCTGGTCGTCCTGGCCGGAGGAGTAAAGTATCTGTGACTGAAACACAGAGAAACAGAAGCTGTGAACCTGAACGTGCGTTTGAGGGTTTTACACGTCGTCACGTTTAGATCATGTCACATGAGAACAGGACGAAGTGACGATCTGTGGAACATGTGGAACATGTGGAACATGTGGAACGTCAACACATCGTGTTATTTACACAGTGAAGCCACAGATTCAATGATGTACGGCAACAAGCAGCTGAAAATAGAACTACTACTATTTACTATACTAATACTGTGAACTTGTTTTTATTCACTTCTGGACGAGGCACAAAGAGCTGAACCGGACGAAGACGACAGTCAATGAAGATCAAGACAGAGAATGAACCAATGAAGGAAACAGAGGATCAGAGATGATCAAGTGTTTTAACACTTTGATTTCAGACGTTCAGAGACTGGACGAGGAGACGCTACTGAGCCTCATCAGGGATTAACACACATATTAAACATATCACCTCTACAACCAGGAACAAGCTGAACTTAAATGTTATAAATGTTCAAATCAATTCAGACTCAGAGGGAAATGGATTCATGTCTTCAGACCTGCAGCTGCTGAAAATGATTAAATTATCGACAACGTCCTCAGACTGAACCATCGATGATTCTCTTAACTACAGTCAAATAAAATCTCTTTTATAAAATATGTCCTCATTTTCCAAACTTCACAACTTTCCATCTTCACTCAATAATCAAATAATAATCCTTCACTTTTCAAAAACACACAAACTTTCCACAGAGTTTCTGAACTTCAATGTTCACGTGT
>NC_047169.1:628373-685873 GCF_009819705.1 Hippoglossus hippoglossus | reverse complement strand
AGTTTAGACAGTTGTGGTATAAGTGAGGCTGTTTGAATGGCGTCGCGTTAGCCACGTTCATATCAACACTCCCCTCGAGTGAAGTTCACCACCTTGGTTCTCAAACTTAAGAGTTCACGAGTTGTGATGCGTTCAACATTAACAGAAGTTAAAGGTTTGTTGAATAGAAAGTGAAAATATTGCAGTTTTTACAGTTTTATAACATGTCTGAAATGATGATGAACAGTGTCATCATCTCTGTCATTGTGTCTTTAAAGCTGCATCACGTTACCCGACTGCTAGCTAGCTAACTCTTTAGCCTCCGTGGCTTTGATAGACTGACGGTTACGTTAATATCAGCTGTGTTCTCACGACTTAACCACGTGAGCGCTGAGCACGCCATGTACGTGTCTACGTCAGCTGTAAATAAAGCTAGAAACTGACCTGAGCGTCAGAGCTGTGTGACGATTGGTTGGTCTCAGGACTCAGAGTGTCTGTGGTCAGAGTGTCTTCGTCCACATCGTCCTCCTGAAGACACAAAGTTACACAACACGTCAGTTTGAACAGAACAAACACTGAACAACATCCTGCTCCCTTCATTCACACAAACATGATAAAACATTGTAAATATTCTGCAACTGTGGAGAAAGATTTGTGAAAAAACTATTTTCAAAAAGTCATCTGAGTTTAAAATGTTAAATTTGGATCCAAATCTTGAAACTTTTCCTGAAGCTTCATGACTCAAATGTATGAATGGAATTCAGGTTAAATCGGTGCATGTTGTGATATGTGGATATCTCCTGTTACAGAAGGAAATGAAGCTCCAGCACTATCTCTCTGACCTGCAGCAGTAACATCTGGAGGTTCTCCAGCTGTGATCGCAGCGCAGAGCAGTCGTCAGCCAGTTCGTCCACATCCACAGCACGAGGACCAGGAGTCCTGAGAGGGAACCGTTCACACAACAGAAGATACTGTCAAGCTAAACATCTTCTTCACTGGTGTCAAGAATGTTGAAATATGTGGATCCGTGTTTATTAGCTCAAAGCTTTATCTTTACGTTAAAGCTCCACTAATTAAACTCTATGATCATCAAACTACTGAAAATTACTCCCAGAAATGAAACTGAACAATATTATTTCACATACAACATATAACAGTTTACTATGAACCTTCAGGATTTAATTCAAAACACGTGTTTTATCATTTAAAATGATACTGAAGATGTTTTGTGTTGAATCACCTTGAAGGACAGAGGTCAAGAATGAGGTCATGGTCCCTGGGGGCGTCTGTTCTCTTATTCCCAGGATCCTCAGCGAGCTTGTAACACTGGAGGTCACTGACGGGATGATGGAAAACGTAGTTAACGTGATGCACAACGTCCATGACCTTCTCAAACATCTCCACTTTGAAAAAAGTCTTTCTGATTGACTCAACAAGCACTTCCTCACCTTTCATTGTCATGGACGTCCTGCGTTCCCCAGCAGAGCTGCCTCCTCCTCCACTGAGCCATGTTGGACATCCCGTCTCCGTCTGCAGGGGACGGATCAGTCACATGATCAGAACACAGAACTAAGATGATGGACACTACGCCACACATCTGTGAAATGTTCGTAGGTTTATATTAAAACTTGAAACAGCTATTTAGTTAAACTAAACGTGAATATCTTAGCTCTTAGACAGTTAACTGGACGTACGACCTCTATTCCACATTGGGCTATTTCAGACGCACTGATCTGTTAACGCACCGCTGTGGAGGGAGACCTCTTCTGCAAAGTCTTCATCCAGCATGAGGTCATCATCCTCCAGATCACAAGAGTCCAGGGTGTTCAAGACGTCCTGAAACAGACAGAGACACGTGTTTGAGGGTCAGGACGACACGTGTCCCCATCTTGATTTACAGTTCATGTTCTTTACTGATCAGTTAGTAAAAGAGATTTTACCTAACCCATGTTTTGTTTTTTTACTAATCTGAACTCAATTCAAAAGTTTCTCCTCAGCTCACGGAGAAAGTTCCTGTGAAAGCGAAGATGAGGAAGAAGAGATGAAGAGTTAAACGTCCACACAAACTTGTTTGTGTGGACGTTTTCCTGCTTGTGGAGGCTTAGTCACAGCACAGTGACCTGAGAGGAAACCAGACGTTCACCCTGAGCAGCTGACAGACACACAGACACACACACACACACACACACACACACACACACACACACACACACACACACACACACACACACACACACACACACACACACACACACACACACACACACACACACACACACACACACACACACACACACACACACACACACACACACACACACATTGCTGAGCTCAGTCATCCACATCAACATATTACCTCCTAATCTCCTCTTTCTGCTCTCTCCTCCTCCTCCTCCTCTTATCACCGTTCCTCCTTTTTGTCATCTTCTCTCCTTCATCCTCTTCTTTCTCAAGCTTTCTACTCCTCTCCTCTCTCCTCTCTTCTTTCATCCAATCTTTTTCCTCCTCCTTCCTTCGATCTTTTCGTCTTATATCTTCTTTCTCTTTTCTTCTTTAAATCAATCTCTCCTCTTCCTCCTCTGCTCTTCAACTTCACTCTCAATTTTGTTTTTAGTTTCAGTCTTTTGATTTGAAGTTTATTACTTCAAGTAAAATTTGTAACAGTTTTATTATATATTATTTGTGGGTCCTCAGAGCGACAGTGACCCCTACTGGTCTTTGTGTGAGATACAATTATATCTGAAAACTGAGGAGCTGCAGAATTAATAGAGGATAAAAGAGGGAGACGTCAGAGATGAGTTGAGAAGTTGTGAATGTCGTCACCTCATTAAGGCTCAGAGGCTCATTAGGGTCAATCACAGCTCGTTAACAGAGGAGGCAGGGAGCTCATCAACCAGCCTGATGAGGCAGAGGCAGTTTGGAACTGAACTCCACACACAACCACTGATCAGACAAACTGCTTCTCTGAAGAAAGACACCTCAAACACCTTCAACACGCTGTGGACATGAACACTACAACTCCCACAGTGCATTTCAGCAACAAACACACATCATCAAAGCAGGTGGAATATGAGACCACAGAGAGAACAGGTCTTACAAACTGCACCTTTCATCAAGTCACTCTCACATTCAAGTTTATTTTAATTTTAAATTTAATGAAACATTGATATAGATTTCTTCCTGTTTACTGAAGTTAAAGTTCTAATAAAGTACTGAACATTGAGCTGCCAGCAGCTCAGTGAGCAGCTGGAATTCACAGCGTAGACAGCAGAGGGAGCCAAAGGGCTTCTTCACTCAGAGCTCACTGACCTGTCGATGACGCATCGTGACAGATGAACGAGCAGGTATCTGCCTCCTTCTGTTTCTAACAACTCAACTTTAAAACAGGATCAGAACCTGATTCAGTTTGACTTTCTGCTCGGACACAAACTTCTCCATGAAGTTACAAACTGGTTCTTCTCATGTAGTGAATCCTGTTGTTGTGTTGTTGTGTTGTTGTGTTGATGTGTTCAGTTCCATCAGCGTCTGTTGGACTTGTGTCCTGGGAGAGGATCCTCACATGGGACTGAGCTTTATTCACTGATCACTAAGTTTCTATTTGACTCCAGTTGAGTTAAGAACAGAGGAAGTTGCTCCTTGTTAACATCTGTGAGACAAACTGGGAATATGAGACAAAAGAATTGTGATTGATTAATTGATCTGTTTCTCTCCGCTTCATGTTCATTCAATCTGCTGGGACCGAACCAGTCTGATGCCAAACACCCGACACAGGAGCTGGATCTGATTGGTGGATCTGAGTGTCGTGGTGTGTGAGGATGGACGGAGCTGGAATATTAAACTCTCTGGTTTCTCTTTATGTTTTACTGGAACTGAGCCAAAATCAAACTGATGAGGATGACTCAACTGAGCTGGTTTCAGATTCCATACAACTTTAAAATGAACTAAAAACTGTCCTCAGATCAGTTCCTTACTGTGACTCAGTTCTCTGACACACACACACACACACACACACACACACACGCACACGCACACGCCTTACAATGCTGTTGGCGTCCGAGCCGAAGCTCCCGATGTGGTGGGTGCTGCTGCTGTTGATGGAAGCGGTGGGGACGGCGCCCCCCAGGGGCTCCAGACCCTCCTCGTCCCACATGTAGGTGCCCCCCGACCCACAGCTGTCGGAGGGCGAGAGGTCCAGGGACGAGCCACCCTGCAAAGGGGAGCACATAGATTTATTTAAAGTGCCGTCTGTCTTTCTCATATTTGAATTGTGATAAAAGTAGAAAAATATAATCTGATGTTTATCACAATTAATAAAATCACAACCCTGATTGTTTCTGAAGATTCAATCTCCATGTTTCCTGCACCTGAAACTCTTCAGTCTGATTATTAATCAGAATATTTAATGTTTTTATAATTCTGGTTTGTGTTTTCACCATCTCTAAATTATTCAGAAATTTTCTATCATCTATTTTTGAATTTTATTGGTTTTAATCCATAGTTTTATTACCTTTCAAGCACATTAGATTCAAACTGTTGTAATATTTAAATCTGAGCCTGATTATTATCATCTTATTAAAAGCTTATTGTTTAGCTGAACTAAAGAGGGAAGACATTTTAAATCTTACAGCCAACAAACAGTAAGAAGTACTTCAGTGAATCGGTTTCTAGCCTAAAACATTAACTCAGTTTAATCATTATTTCATATCAAGCATCTGTTCAGCCCTGCAGGATCATTTAATATCATTTAAATTATTGAAATTGATTTCAATGATTTAAAACCCTCCTGACAGACGGTATAAACAAAGTCACCTGGAAACTGGATCATAAAACATGCTGCATATTGTTTTTCTGTATCATCACTTTAGCAACATGATCGTGATTCATGAGGCCAACGAGTCATATTCATAATGACACAAAGTCAAAGTGAGATTTTAGGCTTTATTTGATCGGATTGTATAAATAAAATAATCTCAATAGATATTACACTAAACCTCGATTCTCAAAAGAAGAAGACAAACTGTGATTGAAGCAACGTGTGAGCAACAGATGATTGTGTTGTAAATGCACCAGAACAGAGTTTTTCTCTCCGATTATGATTATTGATCATTTTTTTCGCTGTACCTGCTCGTGATAATCCGGCTGACTCGACCTTCTCCTGCGTGAGAGCTGAGTCAAATGATGCTCCGCTCGATCGCCTGGAGAGAAACAATCTGTAATATTTCATTTCCAGAACCATCCTGACCTGTGTGTCAATCACACATCACTCACCACTTAACCTCACAGCGGCCCAGTCCATCCCGTCCATCCCGTCCATCCCGTCCATCCCGTCCATCCCGTCCTCCAGGAAACACAGACCCGCTGCCTTAGTGGCACCGCTACTGGCCGCCTTGTCCTCGTCAAACCTGGCACATGATTGGTCGAGGCCCGAGTCGTCTTCATCGTTTTTGGAGGAAAGGAGCATCAAACCAACTCCTCCATTTCCTACAAACAAACAAAAGATGGAGAGAACACTAATTAATGATCAATAATTATATTGATCTGTGAAGTATTAAGACCGCACACGCACACACACACACACGCACACGCACACACACGCACACGCACTCCTTCATCTTTACCGAGGTTGTCGAAGTCGTCCATATACTCCTGACTGGTGTCGTTTCTGTCCAGAGATGATGCTGAAGACAGGGACATGTCCTCCAGTGTCTCCGCCACAATCGACACCTCTGTCTGGGACATGGGCTCCGTCGACAGTCCCTCCGGCTCTGGGGCCTCTGGGCTTCTTTCTGAGGGCGGGGGGGGGGGTGGGGGGATCAGAGATTCGTGAGAAGCAGAAACAGAGACAGCAGAGAATGATCACGAGAAAAATAGATGATAAAGGAATAGTTCACCCAGAAATGAGAATTCACTCATTATCTACTCACCCCTATGCCGATGGAGGGGGGGTGAACAGGGGTACGTTTCAGGGGTAAACAGTGTCTGCTGCTAACTTCCAATGAGGTGCATTTAGAGAACGTCAGAAATGTTGACGTCCGCTAGCTTAGCCACTACTGGTGGACTCGTGTGGTGTCATCCAAGTGTCTGCACCACCGTGTCATTTCCACCGTGTTTTACGCCTAAAAGTCCACCAGACGTGGCTAAGCTAGGGGACGTTAGAATTTCTGACGGTCCCTGAATGCACCTCGTCAGCGGACATCTAGGCTTTAAACACACCCCTGAGACCCCGCCCCTCCATCGGCATAGGGTGAGTAGATAATAAGGGAATTATCGTTTTTGGGTGAACTATTCTTTTAATGTGATTAAAAATGAGACGTCGTTAGAAACGTGATTCACAGAGATAAACAGTAGGGGGCAGCAGTGGTTAGTACAGAATCTCCCACCTGGGCTGTTTTCTGTCGTAGACGCCGGCTCCGCTGAGTTCAGTCCTGGGTTCACTTCCTGTTCACCTGCTGACACGCTGGCCGGGGTCACCCGCAGCGGGCGGGGCTGCTTGAGGAGTGACGGGCGTGACAGCTTGTAGCTGATACCGCTGGGCTTGGAGGCAGGGCCGGGGCTGGGTAGGAGGGGTTTCTTTAAGGCAGAGGGGGGCAGGAGGGAGGGGATGCTGACCCCTGACCTCCCAGGAGCTTTGACCCCTCCCCCACTTCCCTCTGGAGTGTGGCTAATAACAGGTAATTTTACCAAACTGCCTCTAGGTGGAGCCAGAGAGGAGGCAGGGGTTGATTCTTTGAGGCCTCGCTCAGCAGCTCTCTTATTGGAGTAAGAACGGATGAGGATGGGGGACGGCTGCTGTCGGACCTGGGTGAGGCTACGCGATCGGTCGTTTTCAGTCAGCTGGACAGGCGCAGCGGAGGGTAGGCAGTCGCTGGAGTGTGAGCGGCTGGCTGGTGGCTTCTTCAGGAAGGGGGAACCGGATCGAGAACCGGGACGAGCAAAACTGTGAGGCTGTCTCAGAGAACTATTGGATACAGTCCATGGCCGAGATCCAGCGAGACCAGTGGGAGCCCGTTTTGTCCCGTTGGTCATCCTGGACGTAGTCTGACTCGGTTTGGAACCGGGAGATCCGAGTTTAGAAACAGGAATTGTTCTTGGGCTGGACTGTGGTGACGGAGACGACGATGATGTCACAGGCGGACTATAACCACGAATGTTTCCTGCCAAGGATGTGGTCGACTTTTTGGCTTCTCGCACCACCACTGGTGATCCCTGTTGTCGTTGGTAATAATACTGGATGTTGTTGCCGGAGTGATTCTGCCCAACATTCCCACCTGTTCCTCTTTTCCAGTCCCGCTCTGCGTAGGTGCCATCTTCTGTTGTACTGTTCTCCTTCCTCGATTTCATGGAAAACGAAGTCGGCACTCTGATGAATCCATTCTTCTTGACAGCAGAGGGGGGCGCTGTTACACTACCGTTGACCCCCATCGGCCCAGGATGATGGTAGAACCCGTTGGTGAGGAGGGTGCTGGTCGCAGCAGCGCTGATGACGGTGCCGGCGTTCGCGGTCGGAATCTGAGCACCATTGGAGGCTGTGATGGATTTGGGCCGCGAACCAAACTTGGGCAGCCTAGAAACCATGGTCGGCATGGCAGGAGTGTCGACGAGACAAGAGGGAGGGGCTGACATCAGACCCCGCCCACTTCACCATGGAGAAAGAGCCAGTGGAGCTGCAGTGGGCGGAGAAAAGAGAGAAATCTGTTTAATCAGTGAATGAACTGTGAATAACGTGGAACTTCAAACTCCTGCTCAGTGTTTTAAAGATGTTGTTTTAATTCTCTAAAAACACATTTGTCCTTCAGGAAACTATGAGGTGAGTTTATCAGCTGTTAGCTGTTAGCATGAAGATGCTAACAGGGCGGACACTGGACGATCAAACATTGGGATTCAGATGAAGAAGTTGTCTGATTTTGATGTTTTGACTGAAGGATGGAAACTATCAAACATTTCAGTTTCATGTTTATTCTGTTTCGTCTGCAGAAGTGCAAGGGACACACACACACACGATAATTATAGTTTATAAAGGTAATTATAGTTTATATAATTTAAAGTAGTAAGAAGCTGTAGCTTTTAATTAGTTAGTGACAAATAACTGGAACAAGAGTCACCGAGTCTGAGTGTGTGTTCTGACAACACATTGACACAGACCACACCCGTAATAAAAACAATCAGCTGCAGAACAGAAAGATAACAATCAGTTAAATGTTTCACAAGACACACACACACACACACGAATACAAACCCTGAGGCAGGCAGAAACAAGGCGGGCCTGTTTCAGGTCTCCAGGAGAGAGTGTGTGTGTGTGTGTGTGTGTGTGTGTGTGTGTGTGTGTGTGTGTGTGTGTGTGTGTGTGTGTGTGTGTGTGTGTGTGCCTCACACTGAGCTCTGTGTTGTTCGAGCACACGAGGGTCCGACAGCGTCCGACTGACGCAAACTGAACATATTTGACGTCACATTGAAAATCAGACACTTTGCTGCCGAACCTGTTCTGAGGTTTTCATGCACGTGACGGGAAACAACATGAAGGTGTGAGGTCATGACTGTGATAAAGACGGACAGTATACAAAGAGAGAAGCCGATCCATCTCTATCGCCCCCTTGTGTCTGGCTACAGTATGGGTCATACATCCCCCCTCCTCCATGTTAGCAAATGGGACACAGACCAAACTAAAAGAATCAAAGTCTGCTGGTTTCTGTAAGGTAGGTAGTTGTTATCACACTGATGTTTGAGTGTTCATGTTTCTGATAAGTTAGATTTGAATTCCTTATTGGAGACATGTCGTCATCTTGGCCTTTGGGCAAGCGGACGACTCGCCGCGCTGCCAAACTCTCGGAGGCCACGGCTGAGGAGTAACTGATGGACGTTCAGTTCATTCATGTGACCAACACAACCGCTGCATGTCATCTCATGGCTAACGACATCGGACCTGTTACTGTGACACCTGAGCTATAATAAGGTTGTGTTTGCATTAGCTCGCACATAGAGAAGTTCTCAGTTCTCAGTAAGTTCTCACACATATTCAAACACATTTGTGAGACTAGTGTAGTTTATATTTATGTATATATTCAGATTCTTTAATAAAAATAACTACAAGAGGTATAAATCCCGACAGTTTGTCCACTGTCTCAGTTCCAATAATCCAAATTAAAACCAGAACACATCTCCAGCCCTGCAGTCTGAGCACATGGTGCTGATGTTGGGAAAAGAAAGGAACAGTCATTTGTCCGCCCAAGGCCACCGTATCTCCAGCTACACCGAGCATCACAAGCTTTTCTGGAAGCCTAAATTAAAAAAGCACATGTTCTTATCTCCAGCAGAAGATAACTTGTGATTTCAGTGTGAGAGAAACAGAAAAGTCCTGAGTTCTTTTTATAAAACCATCATCTGCACATCCTCACACAACCCTGCAGGATAAAGAGCATGATGTTGATCAAGGTCAGGTGAACACGTAACTACTGATATTATACATCCATACGTTTCCAGCCACTGATACAGAGGATAACCATCACAAGGTTCCACAGACCCAGCAGCAGCATCTGTTATCGCTGAGTTTAAAATAAATCTAAATACCTGTCGGGTTCCGGTCGGGCTCAAGAAGGGTCGGATAGAAACATGCAGCCCAGGTCAAGCTCTAACTTCCATACAGCTTTCTGCAGCTGCAAGTACTAGAAGATTTATATCTTCAGTAGGAATTTAGAGTTTAGAGCTGAAAGCCTCAGAGGAGGCTGCAGGAGAGAAGTGAGACATTACAGAGAATCCCACAATAAGAAATGACAGAATAAGACCAGAATTATTCTTTAACATGCTGATGCCCATAAAGATGCCATAGTGTGGAAATGATCCTGCAAAATAATAAACTGTGTGTTACCAGTTCCATTTTACTGGGAAAGACACGACTCAGCTCAGTATCTGCAGAGCTCTGATTTATCAGCTTGACTCTTGAACTTAATGTGAATTCAAAACAATCTGAAATCTTGTTGCATCTGAATCAAACCACATATCGTGAAGCGTCTGGTTTTCTTTCACAGACTCTGACCTCCGTCTGCTCCCCTCCCCCCTCGTACTGTACATGGTCCACACACCGAGCAGGTCATCCATGTGCTCATGCTCCATTTCTCTGTTCACTGAGCTGAGAGGAATCAAAGGCCGACTGCTCGGAAGCCAGAGGAGGTTCAACACATCCAACTGGGTGTGCAAAAGTCTGGATTCCTCCTATCTTTGTTAAATAATTAACACAATCTGCTTGATTATCTTATTATAAATGATCACATAGCTTTTTTTTTTAAATAACAATTTTTGTCATTCATTAGAAATGTGCCCTATGAGATAAACTGTGAAATTTGATTGAAATTTGAATCTACTCTTTACTTTAATGATGAATCGAAAATAAAACTTTATATTTTTTGATTGTCAATTGACCAATTTTTAAATTGACTAATCATGTCAGTGCGGATGAGACCATGTTTTATTAAAGTTACAGGGTCCTGTCTGTGTGAGGTTTACTTCTCAGTGTCGTCGACTCTTTGTCTCCTGACTGACGTTGTTCCCTCCACTTTCAAACAGCTGCTCTCAGGTGAGTCTTTCCACTCGGTGAGGTCACGTTTCATTAACGATCGTCAGGCCGAGAAAAGGTCAAAGGCCGTGAGCGTTCACACGGATCAGGGACACGGCAGATGCTCAGGACTGACCCGACCGCGTGGACGTCTTTTTCCTCCACTAACTCGGTTTAATAAAGACAAGCTCTCAACAGCTGAGAATAAAAACGCAAGCAGCAAGTTCTGCAGCTCCACCAGCGGCCGGATCATCTTCCATTATCACTCAGTGATAAATGAATCAATAGTAACCTGAGCTGCTGCTGCTCGGCCTGAATCAAACACAACTGGGGAAGACGCTGCACAACATTCATCAACACTTAAAGATTTCTATTAACAACTTATTTTAATGTTTCTGTTCTTCTACTTATTACTTTCTGACTGTCTTGATTATCTGATGTTTTGGCTTTAAAACATCAGAGAAGCTGGAATCACATGATGTCTATTAACCAACAGAGGTGTTCCTCAGGGTTCCATCTTAGATCCTCTCACTTTCATAGCTGACAATACTAACACAACATCAATTACCCTGGACTGTATGTAACAATTTAAGATTCATACACTTATATGCTGTAATTACATACAAACACAAAAACAATACTTTATGGAAAGATCAGTGATTAAACTAAATAATCATTAGTCTACATCATGTATCGATTATAGGGCTCGGGTGATCCGCTGATCTTCCCACTAAATAATATTAAAATACTTTTTCATTAAAATAGCAAGTATTTCAA
The DNA here is from genome assembly GCF_009819705.1 of Hippoglossus hippoglossus. Taxonomy (NCBI): domain Eukaryota; kingdom Metazoa; phylum Chordata; class Actinopteri; order Pleuronectiformes; family Pleuronectidae; genus Hippoglossus; species Hippoglossus hippoglossus. The sequence continues at coordinate 674,571 of NC_047169.1, read as the reverse complement.
GTTATTATAGTGTTTGATTCTTTTTTAAACTTTCTGATTGTACTTCTGCTTTAACCTCACCCTAGCTCCATTTTGGAAATTCCTTTGATTCAGAATAACTGAGAAAAATCATTGCTATTCAATTTCTAATTTTACAAATAGAATATGTATCCTAACATCTTCCACATTTGGCAGAATCATTTGTTTTCATGGATAACTTATCATTAATTATCAACTTTTTTTGCTTTAACTTTGTGTAAATTCTAGTTGTGTTTCATTACATCATCTTGTGAAAGTTAGATTAAATAGAAAACAGATCCTTATCGCTTTCAGTGAGTTTTGCAAAAACAATCAAATCTGAAACCTCGTGAATAAGAAGCTGGAAACAAACAGTCTGTTGTGTTGTAAGAAATCTGGATGCGTGTCGGCAGCGTTTCTCTCTGCTCGTCCTTCAGAGAAACTGAACTCTGAGCAGCTGTTTCAAGGTTTGAAGGTCACGTGATGTAACCGATGACACGTTGGTTTGTGTCGTCACTGGAGAGATAACTATAGTTTATCTGATCTCTGCTGTGATGCCGTTTCTGTGGCATTAAATATGAGCATATGAGCGGGATCGATGCTTTCGTGTGAAGTATTTAAAAGACGACCTCCCTCCCCTCCGTCCTCCCGACAGGTCACCTGACCACAGAGATATTCAGAGGAGCATAACCCCCCCTCTCGTCATCGCCATGCTACCGTTTCATCTCCTCGTTCCTTCTGCACCTTGTTAAATCATTCAAACCGGATTTAGACCTTAACCGAAAGTACCATGAAGTTCCAGGATGTGAGGACGCGCCGACCGGCAGGGACACCATCTTTTTTTTTAGCCTCAGCGAGATCGACTCCTCATCAGAATAGAAAAGCCACTTTTAGTCTGTGTGCAGTGCCGTGTCACTGATGTGGGTGTGTTGGGCGTCCGGTCGACTGAGCGTGTCGTCAGACTGTGGACGACATTTGATCCGTGGAGAATGAGCGACATGTTTCCTCTCTCAGCCCGACGTCCACATGCTCACTGTCAGTCTGAATAACCAGTCAGACAGAAAGAAACAAGCAGAACACACCTCCCTCCTCTTCAGAATAAAAGAGCCACAACACTGAAGTCTGGACCTCAAATGTTCTGGAGGTTCAACTGTCGGTCTGAAAGTAGCACAGGGTTTAAGATCCTCTGTGTCAAAGGTCAACAAGTTCAAATAAATTATATATTTACTAAAAGGGAAGAACAACCAGTGACAGTCAGAAAAACAACATGGACACACACACAGCTTTAGGCCAGATGTGACACACACTACATGAATGCCTTGTCACACACACACACACACACACACACACACACACACACACACACACACACACACACACACACACACACACACACACACACACACACACACACACACACACACACACACACACACACACACACACACACACACACACACACACACACACACACACACACACACACACACACACGACTGGTGGAAACACAGGTGGAGTTACAGGCTCCGCCCACACTGACATGTAATAGCTTTAAAACTCATCACTGTTGCTATGGTTACACCTGGTGGCGTTTCCCAGCCTCTAAATCAGAGCCTTTGGTAAACTGGTCTCGTTTTAGTTTGAAAACTGTTTACACGTGACGTGTGTTTTTGTATCAGTGTGGACGGAGCCTCAGTGTCCTGAGGTCAGTGAATCAACAAACTGATTGTCGAAGCCTTGTGTTGAGTTCAGGAACATCTGAATCTTTTCATTGTCTGTGTGAAAGACACCAGCTGACACGTCCTGTGGTTTGTCTGATTCCTCCTCAACGCATCAGGGACACATAGTTACACTGGGTCACATGATCTTCAGCCTGGTTACACACACACAGTATTTTAGTTTGACTCAACCACATCCTGCAGCACCAAGCAATCTGCCACTCAACCCAAACAAGCAGCCGCTTGAGGAAATTCATGTTTCAAATCAAACTGCGTCTGTGAAGTGTTTTTAAAGAGTTACGACATAAACGGAGAAGAAAGAACGTCTGAGTCTGAACAAGAAGAAAAACAGAGTCCAACATCCGACACCCCCCCTCTCTCTCTCTCTCCCTGGGTGTCATGGCAACTTGGCGTGGACAACATCCCTGTTGTGTTGGAGGCTCTGGACCTTCACTCCCTCTAATAACCCCCCCTCCTCCAACCACCAACATCATTAATCTGCCACAAAGCAACTCTTTCTCTACAGCCCTGCACCAAACTCCCATAATGCACCACACTTCACCCAGCCCCCCCACACCACCAGCCCCCCAGGCCCAGAAACCTACTTCTACAAATTCAGCAGCAAACAAGCTACACGTCTGACTGAGGCGACAAATTAAGCTATTTACAGACATGAAGTCTGGACGTGTTCCTCACATGTTCCTCATATTTTCTGGATCTTCTCCTGCAGCCTCCTGGTAAAACATCAGTAACATGTCCTTGTGAGTCCATGTGAGGACACAGCAGGACAATGTGTGGAAGCTTCCCAGAGAGCGAGTGGACGTGTTGATGAGGTTTCTAACACGAGACGGACGTGAAACTGGAAGAACACAAAGATCTCAGGATGAAGAAGAGGAGCCGTACACGTAGAAGACGAAGACGTCAACTTGGAAACACGAGGAGATTCCAGAGCTTTTGGTGCTGAGGGCCGACGCCGGTGTGGATGAGCTGTAAACAACAACACTGATCTTTCCACAGCAGAGTTTATACGTCATGTCCGGCCTCCTGCTGCTCTACAGGCTCCGCCCCTCTACAGGCTCCGCCCCTCGCCTGGATGTCCCCACATGTTCCTGTTTGAACGAGTCGGACCCGACAACCTGCTGCTGCTTCACATGTGGAAGACCAACTCTGGAAAACAATCTGTCCGGGCCTTTTACAGAGCTCATGTCTTAAAACAAAGAAAGACATAAGGACACATGGACGACAGAGGACTTGCATGAATGTATCAACGGGAAGTGAAACTTTAAAGATAATAAAGACAGCTGAGCCCTCAAACATTATCACAAACATCTTAGAAAACTTCACATACACACAAGTGATGATTTGATCATAGGGAGGAAACACTGCAGACAGACTCCACCCGGTCAGAGACAAAGAGGACGGACAGAGAGATGAAGAGATTCACAGAGTATTTCCTGAGAGAGAGAGAAAGAGAAGATGCTTATCTACGTAAACTAACTTTGATGTAAAATAGGTCTATTTACTGTGGTTGTATCACTATGAATGTTTGTTGTTCTTCATGAATTGTGACTCGTCCACTCTCACTTAGTATTATTGCTTATTTTATGTTTTATTTATTCATGTTTTTGTTGCTTTGGTCATTTAAATGTTTCCCCCAAAGGTCTCGAAACATCTGGACGAAGGACTGAGGACTGAGCAGTGACTGAGAAAATGTCATCACACGATACCAAAGAAACTCATTAAAACTTTGTGTCTCTTCTAACCTGATCAAACATCACTCTCACCTCCCTTGTGTTTTCAAAAAGTGAATCATTGAAATTCCACAGCGAGGACAAACAGACGTGTCGAAGAAGGCCTTAACGTTTATGTCATTAAAGTAAAGATCAGCAGCAGCGACCACGCCCCTCTGCTGAACAGGATTAATCCTTAGCCGAGAAGCTAAGTGATGATTCTGCTTGGAAGAGAGGTCGTTAAAGTCGAGGCTGAGAGCGTCTCACTGATGAACGGTGGAGACGAGCGAAGCCTCAGGACACAGAGCATCAGCATCTTTTTTATTATCTAACCACGTCTGGGTTCATGTCACATGACTGTTCTCATGGAGACATGGTGGTGAAGTTACGTACTTGACACCTCGCAGACTTTTCACTTTCATCAGGTGAGTTATGTTTATAGATCTGACTCATTCGGATTCCAGCTGGAGACATTTGTTGCTGTGACACTGTGACTTCTTACAGAAGAAACTAACAAGTAAAACATGTCGCTGTTCATAGTTAAACTGAATCATTTAAGATCTGAGTTCCAGTGTGAAAACATCAATAAACAGGACTGAACACAGCATCATTCATTTCACACTGTACGAAAACACCTCAGTGTCGAGCTAGCTCAGAAGGAGACGTTGGAACATTCATGTCGTAAATCAGGGTTGGAGCCGAATATGAAAATGAGGTCAACAGATCTGAGGCTCCATCCAAAGTTTTCATTTTAAAAACTGCCTTTTAAAGCTGAACTGACGTCATCCACACAGTAACACAGACACTGACCTCCACTGGGCCCCGGTGTGAACAGGTAGCAGAGCCTGCAGATTTCAAACTTCTCCGATCAACTCCACATGCCAGGCGTAACCATAGCGACGAGTTTTAAAACTAAAACGTAGTGATGTGGCTGGACACACACACACACACACACACACACACACACACACACACACACACACACACACACACACACACACACACACACACACACACACACACACACACACACACACACACACACACACACACACACACTATTCTTCTCTAATTAGTGATTAACACACTTTCTAAGTACAGTATAAATATGAATGTTTGATGATATGAATTTAAATGGAGACTTGAGCAGCTAATTTGAATAAATTGGCATTTTTAAAAGCTGGTAATAGTTCCTGTAATAAACTACTTGTGCTGCAACTCTGTGCTTCTAAACTGTCAGCGTCAGCATCTGTGCAGAAACAGATAACGTACAGCCCTGAAACAGAAAGTGAAATGAGCAGAAACAAAAACATGACTTTACCCTGTGTCCTTCCTGTACAGACACATGTTCTTTATATTTAGTAGAACAGATAGAACCGCTGCTGTTCTCTGTGAGGAGGGAACGTTTGCTGTTATGGAGCCTGAAGAAACGTAGGATTTAAACTGAAACAGAGGAACTAACATGAATTATTCACAGTCTGGAGGCGAAGCAGGACTCTGCATCGTCACTGTGTTTCCAGGAAGAGACCTGAGGGCTACGTCCACATCACTGTGTGGATCCGTCTATCTCCTGAGGACGGATCCCAGCAGAACACAAACAGAAGAACCAGTGAGAGTGAAGCAGCTGTTTCATCACTGTTGGGTTCTCGACATGATTCGGTTCTGTGAAGAGCAGATCCTCCACCTCAGCAGGGACTCGAGCACCCGGGGACAGAAATAAACAGATACTGATCTGTCACCAGGTTCCACTGCACTGACACCAGCTGAGCCTCTGTTCTGCAGCTGGAACCACACACACAGAACCAACAGATCCAGAGAACCACACACACAGAACCAACAGATCCAGAGAACCACACACACAGAACCAACATATCCAGAGAACCACACACACAGAACCAACAGATCCAGAGAACCACACACACAGAACCAACAGATCCAGAGAACCACACACACAGAACCAACAGATCCAGAGAACCACACACAGGGGAACCAACAGATCCAGAGAACCACACACACACAGAACCAACAGATCCAGAGAACCACACACACACAGAACCAACAGATCCAGAGAACCACACACAGGGGAACCAACAGATCCAGAGAACCACACACACACAGAACCAACAGATCCAGAGAACCACACACACACAGAACCAACAGATCCAGAGAACCACACACACACACAGAACCAACAGATCCAGAGAACCACACACACAGAACCAACAGATCCAGAGAACCACACACACAGAACCAACAGATCCAGAGAACCACACACACACAGAACCAACAGATCCAGAGAACCACACACACAGAACCAACAGATCCAGAGAACCACACACACACAGAACCAACAGATCCAGAGAACCACACACACACACACACACACACACAGAACCAACAGATCCAGAGAACCACACACACACACACACACACACAGAACCAACAGATCCAGAGAACCACACTCACACACACACACACACACACACACACACACACACAACCAACAAACTAGAGGAACCACAGACACACCAGAGCTCAGAACCTTCAAACGATTAAACTGACAGAACCTGCAGAACCAAAGACCATTACGACCAAAGCAAGTTGTGGAAACCAATGAAAATGTCAGAAACAATGAGAACCAGCCTGTTCTAAAGTGGTGCCGAGGTAAAAACAACCCAACATACCCTCAGAGAACCGGGTTCTACACCTGGCGGTGATGTAGAGGAAAGGAACAGAGTGGACCGAGGAGGTGAAACTAATGGATCCAAAGAATGGAAACAATGGAGCTGAGGACACGAGGAATGTTCCTGCTGTCATGAGGAATGTCCACAGACGGAGAACCAGTCGTCAGATTCCTCACTTCGTCTCCATGACTACCCTCCTCCTCCTCCTCCTCTTCCTCCTCCTCCTCCTCCTCCTCACTAAATATGAGGTTATGTCGTTTCAGGAGCTTTTAGTCAATGTTTTTCAGCAGCGACGACACAACAGCTGGATTTGACCTGAAGCTGTGGGGGTGTGGTCACATGACTCTGTATTCTATTCTATATTCTAAAGTAAATAAACTGAAGCTATTTATTCTTCATTTCCAAAGACTGAAGTGAATATGTGATGATTGTGGACGAGTCACAATGTGAAGATGTCAGTGTTCTGGGAACTGGTGACGGAGTTTAATTGAATTTATCTTTAAATGATAAAATACACAAACAAAGTGCTTTTAAAGCAACTAAATGTACTAATCACACAAAGAGACCAAATAACCACATATCTATTTGTATAACCTGCAAAGTCTGCTGTGAAAATACCACAAATATACTGATTAAGCTGCCGATGCTCTCCTCCATCAGTCCAGTCTTTAAGAGTCAAACAACAATATTCAGACAAATGTCACAGAATGAAGTTCATTGATCAGCTGATCATCTTTACTGCTGATCAGTTATTCTCTATTCGTATAAGTGTCATGACCTGTGTAATAAACCATCAGCTGTGGGTTTGAGTCCGGCTGTGACTCCTGAGCTTCTGATAGAAACACATTCTGAATGAGATGTAAACACATGAACCTGAATATGAGTGTGAAACATGAAGAAACATGAAGAAACATGAAGAAACAGAAGAAACAGAAGAAACAGATCAACAGTCTCCATCATGATCTCAGCGTTATCTCAGGATGACGACACGAGCTTCACTTCCGCTCAGAACCTCGTAGAGAAAACTCTGCTTTTACAGATGCTCGTCCGGAGCGGTCCTCCACCGGGACCCGGCTCCACCCGGTTCGACCCGGCTCCACCCGGTTCGGCCCGGCTCGACCCGGTTCGACCCGGCTCGACCCGGTGTGTGTCCGTGTGGTTCCGTGTGTGTCGTTAACGAACATGTTGTGTTACCAGCTCGGCTCTGCGGTGCTAACTCACCTGTCGACTGGAAGCGGAAACGGCGTCCGGGTCCAGAGGCTCCGGAGGATCCGAGTTCGGTTCAATCCGGAATAAACACGAAGAGTTCCGGTAAATAAAGCGTCGATTCACCGGGAGGACGGAGGACGTTCACTGGGAGGACGTGGAGGCGGTGCACCGGGAGGATTCACCGGGAGGACGGAGGACCTTCACCGGGACGACGGAGGACCTTCACCGGGAGGAGGGAGGACGCCCACCGGGAGGATTCACCGGGAGGTCGGAGGACACTCACCCGGGGCAGGACGCAGCAGCGGCGGCAGCAGAGTCTCCGCAGAGCCTCGGTCTGATCCACGCTACGGGGTCTCCCACTGAGATCTGTCACCTGCACGGGCCCACCTTAGAATCCTGCTCATGCGGAGTCAGCAGAGAACTGTCAAAATAAAAGCCCAGTGTTTTTATGAGTGTGCGTGTGTGTGGATGATTCAGCAGCAGCAGAGGAAACACACGCACACACACGCGCACACACACACACACTCACTCACACTCACAGCTGACACTGACGTCACCACCTCGCAGTAACCCTTTCATCACCAAACTCGACAAAATAAGATTTGAAAAATATTCAGCTAAACTCTAATGAAGCCTTTTATTGTGAAATATCCATCAATGCATTTGTTGACGAATGAATTTATGAATCTATAAAATACATAAACAATAATAGAAAATAAAAATATGTATTTGTTATTAATTAATGAATTTAATATCGAAGACAGAAGTCTCCATTTGAAATGAAGGCTGCTGGTTATCATCAATTGAGAAAGACCTGTATACGTGTGTTCTGTTAGTCAGGACCAGTCGTATTAGTTGTTCTGATTATATTCTATTTAAAATAGGATCTTTCTAAATGATAAACATTGTGTTTGGTTTCCTGGACTCAAATTGACCCCAAATATAACACGTTACTTTCCTTGATAATAGAAATGGTTTTTCTATCCAAATGTTATAAGTAAAAAACATGTACTTAGAAATAACGTAAAACTCTCAAAGCCGAAAAAGATCGATTTCCAATCTTAGGTGAGTCGGTGAGATTTTATGTTGATTTGCATTTCGATATAGTCGCATCATTGGTATTCAGGATGAATTGTATTGTGTTTTATATAAAGAGATATTTCAACTAAGACACATTAAGTAGCTGAAACATAAACTTCAGTCAGAATCTTGAGTTGTATAATTGTTCTAGATGTTTGAATCGCTGGAGTCAACACGAGTCAACACGAGTCAACACGAGTCAACACGAGTCAACACGAGTCAACACGAGTCAACACGAGTCAACACGAGCCCAAAGAGAAACGACCGAGGAGCCGGATGCAGATGTGTTCAGTCTGTCTGTGCTGTGAGTGTTTGTCCAGTAGGGGGCAGAGCTCACCTTCCTCTGAGAAACCTCACGTGTTCATCCTTTGTTCCTAATGTCACATGAACTTTTTAGTTAAGTTGTGTTTTAAGAAACACATGAGCTAATCATGTCCAACACTATCAAATAATAATAACCATCATATGATAATAATACAATAACAATAACCCTGATGAACTAATAACACATTGATATTAAAACGTTTACATTCTCGTTCAGTGGATTTTCAGCCTTTTAATCAAACACTTGATGTTTGACTCATCAGAGAAAATGAATCAGACTCATTCAGAATGTAACCTTCAGACAAACTCTTTCATTTGGGACGTGAGATTCTGTTTTTATTAAAGATCTGGTTTCTCTCTTGATATTCAACTCAACTTCAAGTTATTTCCTCACACAAGGTTCCATTGAAGAGGATGCTGAGGTTCCAAGAGGAATCCGATCAGTAAGTGACACTCAGGGTGTGAAGCAGAGGCGGCTTCGCTGTGAGGGTCAGAGCTGATCCTGGAGTCCGAGGAGGATGGAGGCAGCGCGTCAGGCACCGAGGCGCTGACTCTGGATCATCCATGGAGGCACCGGAGCAGCACCGGGTGGTGACGGGGGCAGCGGACTTGTTCCCCGGGTCTGGAGGCGGAGGAGGACTCAGCCTCCGCGCGCTCACCGGCTGCGTCCTGTGCGTCCTGATCGTGTCCACGCTGCTGGGCAACACGCTGGTGTGCGCCGCCGTCATCAAGTTCCGCCACCTGCGCTCCAAAGTCACCAACTCGTTCGTCATCTCTCTGGCGGTGTCCGACCTGTTCGTGGCCGTGCTCGTGATGCCCTGGAGAGCCGTGTCCGAGGTCACCGGTGTCTGGCTCTTCGGCCGCTTCTGCGACACCTGGGTCGCCTTCGACATCATGTGCTCCACCGCCTCCATCCTCAACCTGTGCGTCATCAGCATGGACCGCTACTGGGCCATCTCCAGCCCGTTCAGGTACGAGCGCAGGATGACGCGCAGGTTCGCCTTCCTCATGATCGGGGTCGCGTGGACGCTGTCCATCCTCATCTCCTTCATCCCCGTGCAGCTCAACTGGCACCGCGCGGACCAGCTGACCGCGCACCACCCGGGCGACTGCAACGCGAGCCTGAACCGGACCTACGCCATCTCCTCGTCCCTCATCAGCTTCTACATCCCCGTGCTCATCATGGTGGGCACGTACACGCGCATTTTCCGCATCGCACAAACCCAAATCAGACGCATCTCCTCCTTGGAGAAGGCGGCGGGGCCCCGTGCGCAAAACCAGCGGCACCGCGCGTCGACGCACGACGAAAGCTCGCTGAAAACTTCTTTCAAGAGAGAAACCAAAGTGTTGAAGACTCTGACCGTCATCATGGGCGTGTTCGTGTTCTGCTGGCTCCCGTTCTTCGTCCTGAACTGCGTGGTTCCGTTCTGTGACCCGGACACAGCGGGAGCGTGCGTCAGCGACACCACCTTCAGCATCTTCGTGTGGTTCGGCTGGGCCAACTCCTCCCTGAACCCCGTCATCTACGCCTTCAACGCGGACTTCAGGAAGGCCTTCTCCACCATCCTGGGCTGCCACCGGTTCTGCTCCAGCTCCACGGTGGAGGCGGTGGACTTCAGCAACGAGCTGGTTTCTTATCACCACGACACCACCCTGCAGAAGGAGGCCAGCGCCATGCTGGGCCCCGGGCCGCAGAGACTGGGCCCCTGCGTGGCTCCAGCGGCTCCTCACCCCGGAGGAGACCTTCAGCAGAACTTTGATAACGTCTCCAGCATGTCTGATGAATCCCAGAACCACAGGAACTTACTGCTTCCTGCCATCCTGCAGTCCGAGTGCGAGGCAGAGATCTCTCTAGACATGCTGCCCTTCAGCTCCCCGGACCGCTACGTTATCCCGGGTCAGATCCAGGACCTGTGAGGGACCAAGCTGCGGCTCCATCTCCCCATCTTCTGACCCTTCAGATCTGAATCTGAACACGTTGGAACAAATATACGTTTTTATACTTTTCATGGACGTGATCATATCTGACAAATAAATACAACTGCTTATTAAAGACAGATGTTCCTCATGAATCTTTTTTGAGTCTCCTTCAGTATCTGATCAGTGGCTGCGCTGAGTGAAGCTGCTGATCTCAGGTCAGCACACGCAGGCCGAACACTGAGCAGCAAACAAACCGGGTTCAGGGAGTTGTGTCACTTTTTAACTGATTGAAGTACAATTGTGTTTTGACCTTGAGATTTTATCATGTTAGAAATTTCTAACTGATTCAAACAAAGACAAATATAATAAAAAGTAATGTTCAATAAATTGTCTCATTTCAGTAAAATCCAGTTATTTGAGAAACTGATGCAGCGACGGAGTCACAGGTTCGATGCCTCGTCACTGACGCAGCCTTTGATGTGTTAAAGATGCCGACAGGACGCACTCGTCAATCAGATCAATGCTCTGAGTGTTTAATTGGCTCTTGAGATAAGTGCAGGTCTCGTCCTCTGGAAACAAACACAGCTCCAGACGTGGTCAAGTGTTCAGAGTCGTGATCGTGGAAAACGCGTTCATCTGAAGGTCGCTGGGTTTCAGACGACCCGCCATCGGGCCCCTCTCGAGGGCCCTTCACACACTTTCATCTGCTGCTTCTCGGCCCAGCCTCAGCGCTGGTTTCTGGATCTCCAGCGGTTGCTAGGATACAGTAGAGGACAGGCGGACATGTTGGAGGAGTGAAACTGAGAACCATAGAAAACTAATTACCAAGAGATTCTGAACCGAACTGGTTCCTCGTCCCTTCAGTCACGTGCTTCTCCGTGTTTGTTGGTCCAGGAGTAAATATCTCAACCAAACATCTGCATTAAAGGTCTGTACAAACATTCATGTTGCCCAGAGGATGAACCCAAAAGAACATGTTAACAGTTCTGGTTTCTGTGTGTTGGTGTAAAACAGAGCGTTGGAGAAATGATGGCGTCAGTTGACTTCACACTAAAGGTGTTGAAGCAAAGGAAGTGACAACAGATGTTACATTTTCTGATTTGAATTCTCAGGATGCAGAAGTGTCACCGTGTGAAACATCCTCCAGTCGAGTGAAGGTCACGATGAAAAGAAATAAATCTCTGGATCATGAAGGTAAGTCGGCTGTGTGCGGTCTTTGTGTGGTTCTCACTGTGATGACATGTATGGACGGTTTCACACACACACACACACACACACACACAGACACACACACACACAGACACACACACACACACACACACACACACACACACACACAGACACACACACACACAGACACACACACACAGACACACACACACACAGACACACACACACACACACACACACACACAGACACACACACACACACACACACACACACACACACACACACACACACACACAGACACACACACACACACACACACACACACACACACACAGACACACACACACACACACACACACACACACAGACACACACACACACAGACACACACACACACACACACACAGAGACACACACACACACACACACACACAGACACAGACACACACACACACACACAGACACACACACACACACACACACACAGACACACACACACACACAGACACACACACACACACACACACACACACACACACACACACACACACACAGACACACACACACACACACACACACACACACACAGACACACACAGCTCCAGCCACTTGTCTGCTCCGCTCCCTGTGACCTTTGACCCCGAGCAGCTGCTCCTGCAAACAGAACAACAGCTTCAAACCGTGAGCGGCAGCAGGAAACTCATCCACGTGCGTGAGGTCTGGTATGATGCACGGCTTTAAAGAAGCAGAACCTGAGTTCACTGGGACATGATCCAACCTGGTTCTTCAGAGTCCAGCATCCCTCCACCAGCCGACTGCACCAAGTCACAGAGTCAGGGATCAGTTCTCAATGGGTCCGCTTGTTCTCAACAAAATGTGGAAATACATCCCATCACATTATGAAGAAGAAGTACTGGATCAATGAGTTCTTCTTCAAACACTCAGCTGGAGTCCGTCAGGCTCCGAGTTTCTGTGACTCCAGTTGTTCAACCAGGTCCTGCAGGTTCTCCTTGTGTCTGCAGGTGAGTCCAGGGGAGTCCACGTGAGTCCAGGGGAGTCCAGGGGAGTCCAGGTGAGTCCACGTGAGTCCAGGGGAGTCCACGTGAGTCCAGGGGAGTCCAGGGGAGTCCACGTGAGTCCAGGGGAGTCCAGGGGAGTCCAGGTGAGTCCAGGGGAGTCCAGGTGAGTCCAGGTGAGTCCAGGGGAGTCCAGGTGAGTCCAGGTGAGTCCAGGTGAGTCCAGGGGAGTCCAGGGGAGTCCAGGTGAGTCCAGGGGAGTCCAGGTGAGTCCAGGGGAGTCCAGGGGAGTCCAGGTGAGTCCAGGTGAGTCCAGGGGAGTCCAGGTGAGTCCAGGTGAGTCCAGGGGAGTCCAGGGGAGTCCAGGTGAGTCCAGGTGAGTCCAGGGGAGTCCAGGTGAGTCCAGGGGAGTCCAGGTGAGTTCAGGGGAGTCCAGGTGAGTCCAGGGGAGTCCAGGGGAGTCCAGGTTCGGTTGATCTGTGTGGAATCAGGTCAGCAGTATAAGAGCAGCTTCTCTCTGCTGCAGTTCAGAGTCAAACATGGACCTGACGTTCAGGTCACTGGTTTGTCTTTATTTTTAACAACAATCATTTCCTTATCAGTTTGTGTGGCTGAAGTAACTCTGTCTGTCTTTGTCCTTCAGGGTTTCTTGGACGTGTCTCCTGTTGTTCAGCAGCGCTGAGGAGGGTTCGGGTTAGGATCTGAGCTTCATGGGTTTTAATAAAGTATCAGGTGCTGAGTGAGACATGAACCTTCAGGACTCCACTGGTTCAAAAAGATGAAATTCAGCTTTAACAGCTCATGACGACAGTGATCGTTCAACGGTTTGTGTTCAGTGTGACGCTCGGACCGCACACACACACACACACACACACACACACACACACACACACACACACACACACACACACACACACACACACACATACACACACACACACACACAACCATTATGCAACATATTTCAGAAATCAGTGGCTATAGGACATGATTAATATGTGGTGTGTGTGTGTGTGTGTGTGTGTGTGTGTGTGTGTGTGTGTGTGTGTGTGTGTGTGTCCTCCCTCTGTGGACCACTGATGAGCCTCTCCACTCTTGATGATCCTGTGTCTGTAAGTGTTGATGCTGATCTCCACCAGCTCATCACACACACACACACTCACACACACACACACACACACACACACACACACACACACACACACAGTGTGTGAATAACAAGTACTTACTTCATATCAATCAGACGATGATTGTGTGAGCAGTGTGTTGTATTACTCAGGCAGAGTGTGTGTGTGTGAACATCTCTAGTGATGAGGACCATCATTGAGGACATTTTGTCTGGTCCTCACTTGTCCAGTGTCTTGTTTGAGGGTAAAGACTTTTAGGTTCTACAGTTAGAATCAGGTTTAGGTTAAAGTTACAGTTTAGGTTAGATAGGGGGGGGCTGTGGACCTGAGTCTGTGCAGCAGGGGGCGCTGTGCAGCAGGGGGCGCTGTGCAGCAGGGGGCGCTGTAGACCTGAGTCTGTGCAGCAGGGGGCGCTGTGCAGCAGGGGGCGCTGTAGACCTGAGTCTGTGCAGCAGGGGGCGCTGTAGACCTGAGTCTGTGCAGCAGGGGGCGCTGTAGACCTGAGTCTGTGCAGCAGGGGGCGCTGTAGACCTGAGTCTGTGCAGCAGGGGGCGCTGTGCAGCAGGGGGCGCTGTAGACCTGAGTCTGTGCAGCAGGGGGCGCTGTGCAGCAGGGGGCGCTGTAGACCTGAGTCTGTGCAGCAGGGGGCGCTGTGCAGCAGGGGGCGCTGTGCAGCAGGGGGCGCTGTGCAGCAGGGGGCGCTGTAGACCTGAGTCTGTGCAGTAGATGGAGAAACTTTTCTTCAGTTACATCAACATCTTATTATAAAGACTTTTAATTTGAAACTTCTGACGGAAGTGATAGAGGGAAGCTTATGAAAAAAGGATCAGAGATATTATCATTACTATTAAATAATATTAGTATTATATTACTATTAATGTTAATATATTATAATTACTGTTTTAAATTATTATTGTATTGTTAGTATATTATTATGACTGTTATTATTAGTATTATATTAATGAAGAGAAAATAAAACGACTCTGAATTTAATTTAAAGTTTGAATCAACAGTTAAAACATTTAAAAGCTTTAACATGATTAACTTGATTTATATATATATATATATATAATATATTATTAAAAGTGAGTCTTTTATTGTGACACTTTGAAGCCTCCTGATTTAAATTCTTTGGAACTTTATTTACAGTCAAACAATAACCAGTGATGACGGTGTCACGGTGACGTAACGGGGTGGTGGGTTTCTTTGACGTGTTCGTGGGTCTGAGGATCTTCAGCATGAGGAGCGCGAGGAGGCTGCTGGGGACCGGGAGTCTTCATCATCTTCATCTTCATCAGCAGCAGCTTCATCAGAGGTCCGCGGGGATCATCGGGGCACCTTTCTCCAAGGGACAGGTGCGTGTGTGTGTCCGTGTGTGTCTGTTTTAGTGTGTGTGTGTGTGTGTGTGCACGTGCATGTCTATTTATAGTCATGAGTTTTAGTTCAATACCATCAAAAAGGCACTTTAATGTGTGAGGATGAGCCAAAATGTCCTCACACAGTAAACTGGCTGAGGGTTAAGACCTGGTTTTAGGGTTAGAATCAGGTCCAGGTCCAGGTCCAGGTCCAGGTTAGAGTTAGAGTTGGGGTTAGGCATTTAGTTGTGATGGTTAGGTAAGGCTTAGGGACTAGGGAATTCATTATGTCCATGAGTGTCCTCACAACTATAGAGACAATGCATTTGGGCGCCTGTGTGTGTGCGTGTGTGTAGTTGGGACCTGTCTTGTTTATTTGTGAGACGTTTATTAATTTCTCACAACTTCAGGGAATCTGAGGGTTTTGATTTTATTGTTCAGGTTAGAATCAGTGTGTGTGTGTGTGTGTGTGTGTGTGTGTGTACTTATAC
Organism: Hippoglossus hippoglossus; assembly: GCF_009819705.1. Classification (NCBI taxonomy): domain Eukaryota; kingdom Metazoa; phylum Chordata; class Actinopteri; order Pleuronectiformes; family Pleuronectidae; genus Hippoglossus; species Hippoglossus hippoglossus. The sequence goes on along the minus strand of NC_047169.1, from coordinate 658,749 downwards.
ATATATACATATATTCATATATATGCATCTGTTTTATTGTGAAAAACATTTAACTGTCGACTGTGGAAACTCGAGTTAAATCCTTCAATTGAAACCTTTAACAAACTGGACTCAGTTATTTATTCTCACTTTAATCATAATTAAACACATTTTTACACCTAAAGCTCAATATCAGCAGATTTAATGAGCTTGAAGACGAAAGACAACGGCTGCTAAAAGTGAGGCCAAAAGATGTTTATCGCCCCCTGGTGGTTGTCTGCAGTACAGGTCATTAACACTGGACACTTAATGAGGACATTTGACTCTGTCCTCAGCTCCACTGGGCTGAGGGTTCAGACCTGGTTTGAAGGTTCAGGTCAGAATCAGGGGTTTGGACAGGTTTGTCCTCACAGAGACATAATGTGTGTTGTTGCTGCAGCCCAGAGACGGAGTGGACAGGTTTGTCCTCACAGAGACATGAGTGTTGTTGCTGCAGCCCAGAGACGGAGTGGACAGGTTTGTCCTCACAGAGACATGAGTGTTGTTGCTGCAGCCCAGAGACGGAGTGGACAGGTTTGTCCTCACAGAGACATAATGTGTGTTGTTGCTGCAGCCCAGAGACGGAGTGGACAGGTTTGTCCTCACAGAGACATAATGTGTGTTGTTGCTGCAGCCCAGAGACGGAGTGGACAGGTTTGTCCTCACAGAGACATAATGTGTGTTGTTGCTGCAGCCCAGAGACGGAGTGGACTGGTTTGTCCTCACAGAGACATAATGTGTGTTGTTGCTGCAGCCCAGAGACGGAGTGGACAGAGGACCGGACCTGATCAGAGCTGCAGGGCTGCTGCACAAGCTCCAGGGACAAGGTACAGAAATAGCTTCAAGTAGTTACTCGTACCAGTGAACTGAGCTCGTGTGGACGGACACGTCTCCTGAAACAGGCGTCTTCACGAGGACAAGGTTCAAAGGTCATCGTGTCTGTTCAAACCTGTTTCCACAGAGGAGACAAAACCAAACACACTGAGGAGTTGGTTCCTCTTTTATTCTGTTGTTATAGCAACACATCACGTCTCATTATGTTTTCAATCGTTTCTTGTAAAAATCATCTGGTGTCGACTCGTAATGAGAAAACATTATATATATAATTATATAATACATTATATTATATATATTAATATATTTTACATATCTTTACGATGATCAGCTGATACTCGGTGTAAAACACAATCCATAAACATGGTCACATTTGAGATGTTTTGTCTTCGCTCCGCGTCCACAGGCTGTGCAGTGAAGGATTACGGGAACCTGCAGTTTGAGGAAGTGGTCGATGACGAGCCCGTCGGGGGGGTGAAGCGCGTGAGGGCGGTGGGCAGCGCCAACCAGAGGCTGTCGGAGGCAGTGCAGGCAGTGAAGAGGGACGGACACACGGCTGTGATGCTGGGAGGAGACCACAGGTCAGAGCCAACAACCAATCATCCATCATACAAGTTGGACTTTAATATAACTTCATTAATATAAGATGATTAACTGCATGTTTATTTCATTTATTGTAAAATTAATTAACTATTTATTACACACGTCTTTGTTCACAATGATCGTAAAGTTACAGAATTCAAATCAAGAGTCACCTGTAAAAACTGGAGAAATAGAAACTGGTGAGAATCACAGACACTAAATTGTGTTAGAACATCCAGTTCATCTGAATTTACACGTTAACGTAGTAAATTGTTAAAAAGTTGGTGAATGGTTGACTTGAGTTCCCAGCTTCAGTCTGTCAATCATCCACCAGGGCGGCGCTCGGATCAGAGTCTGATTCGTCAAGAACAAGTCACAGGAAGTAAAAATACTCTGAAAGTAAAGTATCAGCAGAAAAAGTATTTTAGGCGTCATTTATTTTTTAAAACAGGAGTAATTTCATCATCATGTTTTTATTTATGTATTTACTTTTGATTGTTATTTGTTTGATTTAGAATGTGTCATCATTTCTAATATATGAAATTTGATATAATGCTACCTCAGTTTTTCTGTTGTATTCAATTAAAAGATTTAAATAAGATTACAACTAAATCCTAGAAGCTTTAATTCTTACAGGATACGAATCAGAGACAAATGAAGTTGTGTCCATGTGTCTAACGGCGTCTTCATGTCTTCGGGCTCAGTTTGGCGATCGGCTCCATCCACGGTCACGCCATGGCGGTCGGGGAGCTGAGCGTTGTTTGGGTCGATGCTCACGCCGACATCAACACGCCGCTGTCCTCGCCCACGGGAAACATCCACGGACAGCCCATGTCGTACCTCCTCCATGAGCTGCAGTCCAAGGTACGTCCTGTCAAAGGAAACGTGTCGTTCTCGCGGTTCCTCGCGGTTCCTCGCGGTTCTCATCCCGTGTTGTTCTCTGTGTCGTCAGGTTCCTGTTTTACCAAACTTCTCCTGGATCAAACCGTGCGTTCGGGCCAAAGATCTCGTCTACATCGGGCTGAGGGACGTGGATCCAGAGGAGCAGTGAGTTTCGGACTTTATCTGAAGTGACGACACAGAAGATGTCGGGCGTCAGGTTCAGGGTCATAATGGACGATGACCGACATCTGGAGCGTATCACGATGTTGTAGTAGAGAGACGAGACGTAAAGACAGCGTGTGATTGGTCGAGGAGAAACGTGAGGTCTCTCAGCCACAAGGCCACAAAATGTTAAAAGTCACAGAAAGTGACACAGCGACGACACAGACACAGAAATCTCCTCGTCTGACTCGTGTAGAAACAGAACATCAGCTGAAAAGTGGTTTTGTGTTTTGTGTGTTTTTCAGTTACATCCTGAAGCTGCTGGGTGTGAAGGTGTTCTCCATGACGGAGGTGGATCAGCTCGGAGTTTCCAGAGTCATGGAGGAGACGTGTGATTATCTCTCCGACAAGTAAACTCAGATTCACGGTTACTTCACGTCCGATGTGTCGTGAAAACTTTGGATTAAAAACTAAATAAAGAAAACTCTGCGTATTCTTCGTAAGACATCAGGTTACACTGACTTACTCTTATCTTCTTAGAACATCGAAGTTTTATGTCTCCACGCTGGCGACACCCAGTGGTCGAAGGTATAATATCATTTATATATTTCGTCCCATTCTTAAAAACACGACATCTGAAGAACGCTGAGGAGACTTTTTACAAACAATGGTCAGATTCGGATGCTCACAGGTCAAAGGTCAACGTGACCTCACAAAACAAATAAAACAGTTGACTGATGACTTCAACGTTTTCTCTCAGAATCCGACCTGGACCATCTGATCTCAGCTCGTCATCACAACAATAAAGTGTTTCTACTTTTAACAGAGTGAAGAAACCGATCCACCTGAGTTATGACATCGATGCTGTGGACCCCTCTGTTACCCCGGCAACTGGAACCCCCGTCACCGGAGGGCTGACGTACCGAGAGGGCGTGTTCATCGCTGAGCACCTCAGTCAGACAGGTAATAACAGTGGGTTCCACACACGGTCTGGTCCAGACACGTCACGCATGTCCCTCCCCCTGCAGGTCTCCTGTCGGCGGTGGACATGGTGGAGGTGAATCCTCTGAGGGCTCGGACGGAGCAGGACGTCCACTCCACGGTCAGCACGGCGGTCGACCTGCTGCTCGGGTGTTTCGGACGTCTCCGTCAGGGAAACCACTCGCCAGGTTACCGTCTGCCTGAGCCGTGAGCAGAGCGACGCCAACATGTCCCACTGCACGACAGACACCTGAACGTCTCACGGCTCAGACTCTTAGACATGATGAAACTTCTGAATTTGTATCCTGACGCCAGTGAAACGTGTTTTTAAACCAAACATCTGATGTATAATCACTGGAGTTAAATTTAAAGCACAAATGATCTTTTGTTCATTATTCTACTGTATCAATTATTTATGATTGATTACTTAATAAAGACAGAAATCAGCTTTATAAAAAGTCTGTGAATCTGTGTGGCAGCAAAACGTCTTTATTCTGATATGAACAGAAAACAACATTCGTTAATGTTTCTTCAACACAACAATCATTCTAATAACACACACACACACACACACACACACACTAAAGTGCAAATTCACATTCACATTTCTCTGCATAGAATAAAATCTGTGTGAGGACGGAGGCGGACGAACAAAGAGTCGGAGTGTGTGTGTCGCAGACTGTAAATAAAGATGGACGACACTTCACCTCCAGGATTGAAGCCAAAATATCTAGGATATGAACGCTGCCATCTTGTAGCTATGACCTATACTGCATCCAGCCAGCAGGGGGCCATCCAGCCGTCATGTCGTCCATCTTTATTTATGGTGTCACTCGTTTACAGACTCAGTTTTTCATCACTCGAGTTTTGTTGGACTTTAGATGTCGATATTCAGACGAAATCCTCTGAACGTAAAACTGTTCACGTCACGAACACGTCACCGAGTGCAAACGAGAACAATGGGACCACATGTCGTCTGTGGTGAACAGGACGGAACAGGAAACAACATTCTTCTAGACCTGCAGATTCTGTTCAGTGTCAGACTGGTGGACTGAGTTTCTATTGGACAGACGGAGGCTAACAGTTACCACCAGTTTTCAGTCTTTATGCTAAGCTACGCTAACGAGCAGCTGGTTGGAGCTTTAATATTTAATATAAAGACGGAAGAGTCTGATCAATGTGAAAATAAAGTTTCTGTTAAAGGTTTAAATTCTGAACAGTTCAAACTTTTGAATCAGATTTTCATTTCTGATTCTGTTTTTATTGTTTGTTCCTGAAAAAGTTTGAATGAAGCGGAAACATTTCGTCAAAGATGATTTTATAAATATCTGAACTTGTGCTGCTTCATGTGACAACTGTTAAAATGAAGATTAAAGTGAGACGAGATGTGGACAACGATCACGTGACGCTGCAGCAGGAGGTGGAGTGACGGGCGTGTGTGTGTGTGTGCGTGTGTGTGTGTGTGAGCGTGTGTGTGTGCGAGTGTGTGTGTGTGTGTGTGTGAGCGTGTGTGTGTGTGTGTGTGTGTGAGCGTGTGTGTGTGTGTGCGTGTGTGTGTGTGAGCGTGTGTGTGTGCGAGTGTGTGTGTGTGTGTGTGTGTGAGCGTGTGTGTGAGCGTGTGTGTGTGTGTGTGCGCGAGCGTGTGTGTGTGTGTGTGAGCGTGTGCGTGTGTGAGCGTGTGTGTGTGTGAGAGAGAGAGAGAGAGAGAGAGAGAGAGAGAGAGAGAGAGAGAGAGAGAGAGAGAGAGAGAGAGAGTGTGTGTGTGTGTGTGTGTGTGTGTGCGTGTGTGTGTGTGTGTCTGGTCTAAATGTCAGTGTTTATCTGTGTTTGTAGAGTTAACGACCTCGGGGCTGAATTGATTTCAGAATAACACAGTTTTGAGGGGGCCTGTCTGTCAAGGGGGGGGGGGGGGGGGGGGGGGGGGGGATCAGCAGCTGCAAAACATCTGTTAATATTCAATCAAACCTATTGATCCTCGACATTTTAAATATAAAATAGAATTTTCTATATATAATTCATATATAATGTGATAATATATATATTCTGTCGTTTTGTCAGAATCTTTTTTTGTTGTTTTTCAGAATAAAAGCCCATCGTCACCATGAAGCAGATCATGTGACTTGATCCGGTTCAGGTGGACACTTAGATTGAGTTTTAGGTAAAAGATGAGTTTATCATTATACTGTTGGTTTGCAGAGTGAAAACTACTGAGGAGTACTGTAGAGTACTGGAGTACTGTGGAGTACTGTAGTACTGTAGTACTGTGGAGTACTGGAGTACTGTGGAGTACTGCGTCTGAAGGTGCTGATGCTTCTAGTGATACCTTCACAGATGAAGCTCTTGATTCATGTCCTCCATTCAAACAGAAAGACTACTACCCCCCCCCCCCACCTGATAACACGCCCCCGTTAGACGCCGTCTACAAACCAATCAGAGTCAAGTACAGGTAGACTCCGCCCACGGTAGGTGATGACGACAGGACGTACGTTTGTCAGACTAAACTCTTTAGATTAAATTACAATGTGAAACTAACAGATCAAAGGAAACAACAAAGACACGAAGCTTCAGAGTCTCAGAGAGAAAACGACTCCGACGACTCGTAACAGACAAAATATTCTCTTTAAAAGTCTCTTATTATTAAAGGGTCATTAATGGACTTACATTAAAACAGTTTCCTGTCTGATCACAGCTGCAGACATTATTATCTTAATCATCAATTCTTTAATGTTTTGATGATGTAAGATCTGGAGACTATGAGCTTTTTAAAAGTCGACCACACGTCCACAGGCTCTCGCACTGAGATAAAAATAAATGTGTCAGATCACATGTGCAGCCACAGACTCAGCAGCCAGAGGACGAGGAGGACGAGTCGTCAGTCCGTCTCCTGAAGGCCACAGCGTCTCCTGAACTCCTGTCCTCGTTCATGGATCCATTTATTAGACACTGCGGAGACAAAGCGTCAGACTCGTCTCTAACAGAGTCAAACACCAGAGGACTCATGGACTCACCCCACTTGTTTCCAACGAGCACCGGACAGGCGGCGTGTCGGGTCCGATAGTCTCCGTCACCGCTGGGGAACAGATTGTACCAGAACACTGCCGTCCCCTGAGGACACACATCCATCCATTCATTTCTAGATCCTCTGATAACCAATCAATCAACAATCAATAATCACATTAACTCATTAAAGAAAAGTTTCCATTATTGATTATTTACTGATTGATTGATGAGTCTCAAAAATAATCGTCTTTTTCTTTCAGAAGCTGGAACCAGAAACTTTTTGGTTTGTTGGATCGATCAATAATTTACTTTTTACTAATGAGTCGTCTGACGGATTTTATTTTTCTTTGTTTTATTAAATGACGGCAGTTTATCCCTAACCCTTTATCCTCAGTTTTAAGTAATTTATTATCACCAGGTTTTGGACAAAGCAAACACAAATTATTATAATTTATATTAATTATTAAAAGAAGTTATTGTATTTCTATATTTTTGTGCTGTATTCTGTCATTTATTTGATTCCATTATTTACACTGATATGGACATTTGAGTCTGAAATAAATCTTTAATTAACAGAGAACATGTAAATTACACATCAACCAACAATAAAGACTAAACTCCTCATGTGGACAAATGGAACTGAACCTAGAAATATGAATTAGCACAAACAAAACAAATCTTTGTAAGTGAACTGTACCTTCTTGGGCCAGATGGAAGCTCGGACATCAGTGAAGACTGTGGCGCCCCCTGCCTGCACGTCGCTCATCTGCAGCAGAAGGAGTCAGAGGTTTAATGTGAGTCTGAGCTGCAGCGGCCGAACACGTGAAAACTCACAGACGTTCACTGACGTAAAGAAGCCACGTAGCGATTCGGTTTCCTGTGCCCAGCTCCTCGAACGCGTCCGGTTCGTCCTTCTGCAAAACAAAAACAGGTCGGAGAGAATCGTTCCTCCAGTGTCGACATCATACACTTCATATAAAGGGTCTACGGTTCTTCTTCCTGTGATGTCATTTCCTGGAGAATCTGTCAAATCTCTACAACCTCAGCTAAAAGGTTTTTAGAGGTCTGGACTTTCTGCTGCAAAAAGAATGAATGTTATGGTTTTATTTGATATTTAAACAGGATGATGTGATTAACTCTGCACCAGCAGCCGGCAGATGATTCATCCAGAAAATAATCAGCTGATTAACCTTTAATGAAAATAATCCTCAGCAGCGGAATAAAACACATCGTGGCCATAAGTCTGTGGACGTTGATCAGTTTCAGTTTTTCCTGATTTTAAACTTAAAGCAACAGCTCACGTAAACTCACACAGACAAGAATTTATTATGTAATATTAAATCACAATTTGTGTGAGTTTAGTTATGAAGCAACAATAAAAATAAAAATATAAAAAGTTTCATATTTACCCGTCCAAAGTCAAAATGAGGCTCGTACTGTCCCCCGACACCATAGTTGGCCACCTGGAATAAAGGAAGTTTTTTGTGTTGATGATTTTACTCCAAAACTTTAAATCTTTGTCATGTAGTTACTGAATACAAGTTTAATTTAATCACAATAGTGAATGCAATAAAATTTTATAAAACCTTCACCAAGAAGAAACATGAGAATTTGATTTCTGCAGTTTTACTGTAAAAAGATTTATTCTATTAATACTTAGAAAATGTTTCCCCGGTGACACAGGGCCGGGGGGGCAGCTGATCTTGGTTCTACCTGCAGGTCCTCGGCCGTGGAGACGTCCAGACCCGTGATGTCCTGGATCCTCTGGTTGATCTGGTCGACCACTGGATGTTCGTGGGCTCCGAGCCAGGCGCTGAGAGGAGACGGGAGGAAAGAGATCCATCACGCCGAGCGACACAGAAACGCCATCAAAGAAAATTGAAATTAAAATAAAAACTAGCACACGGAGGCGAGAGAGCAGCAGGACGAGCAGAAGGAAACAGATACAGATGGAGGAGAAACGATAAAGATGGATTTGATTAATGAGACTGATCTCGTTCACCGGAAAGTGAGAAACATCACAGTCTGAGTTTTACTGGACAAAGACACGATTTCATCTAGAAAACCGAACCTTCAATGATCCAGTAACTTTTTAGATGATCTAATAAAATTCGTACATGTCAGGATCTGATTTTAATCAAACTTCTTGTTTGTCTGAGGGTCATGCATCGCGGCACGTCTGAGCTACTGCACCAATCACAGAGCGTCACAGAGAGAGGGGGATGGAGAGGGAGGGAGGGAGGGAGGGGGATGGAGAGGGAGGGCGAGAGAGAGGGAGGGAGGGGGAGAGGAAGAGAGGGAGGGAGAGAGAGAGAGAGAGAGAGAGAGAGAGAGAGAGAGAGAGAGAGGGAGAGAGGGAGAGAGAGAGGGAGGGAGAGAGAGAGGAAGAGAGGGAGAGGGAGAGGGAGACAGGGAGAGAGAGAGAGAGAGAGAGAGAGGGAGAGAGAGGAAGAGAGAGGGAGAGAGAGAGGGAGAGAGGGAGAGAGAGAGGGAGGGAGAGAGAGAGGAAGAGAGGGAGAGGGAGAGGGAGAGAGAGAGAGAGAGAGAGAGAGAGAGAGGGAGAGAGAGAGAGAGAGAGAGAGGGAGAGAGGGAGAGAGAGAGGGAGGGAGAGAGAGAGGAAGAGAGGGAGAGGGAGAGGGAGAGAGAGAGAGAGAGAGAGAGAGAGAGAGAGAGCGAGAGAGAGAGAGCGAGAGCGCGACCGACAGAGAGAGAGACGGACAGAGAGATAGAGAGAGCGAGAGGGAGAGAGAGAGGAAGAGAGGGAGAGGGAGAGGGAGACAGGGAGAGAGAGAGAGAGAGAGAGAGAGAGAGAGAGAGAGAGGTCGTCTCCCGCTCCGACAGCTCTCACCTCTTACTGATGCGGTAGTGGGCCGTCTCCAGAACGCCGGTGACTGGGTTGGAGATGGTGGCTCGACGCAGCTGTGGAGCCAATCGACAGTTACAGGGAAACTCAGAGCGACTCGCTGACACGCCGACTTACGTCTGAAATCTAGAGCTGCGTTCACACATGAACGTAAGTCTGTGTTCCTAACGTGTTCCTAACGTGTTCCTAACGTGTTCCTAACGTGTTCCTAACGTGTTCCTGATGCTTTAAATCTTACGTACAAAACGAAGACGACATAAAAAATCGTCCCAATGTTTCCAGTGTTCTACAGCCTGTCTTTTTCACATGGTGTGTGTGTGTGTGTGTGTGTGTGTGTGTGTGTGTGTGTGTGTGTGTGTGTGTGTGTGTGTGTGTGTGTGGGTCTCTCAGCTGTTTCCCTCCCTCCCACCCTCACTCACTCTAACTCTCATTGACCCACTCGCTCCGTACAGAGAGCCCGGCCCGGCCCGGCCCGGCCTGGCCCGGCTCCACCAGCGGGTCCCCACCAATAACAGAGCTCTTTTATGCAGCGTCAGAGGAAAATGGACCAATCCAATACGAGTCTGGCATTGAGGAAGTATCATGAGATGTAGGGAATCCACTGATCCCTACTTTGGACCGTCAGTATGATTTTGATTGAACACTGCAGCTTTAGTTCCACTCACCCTGGGTTTCGCCAGCTCCTTCACCTTCTGCATCTCTTTGTCCGACACGATGTCGTGATAGCGTACGATGCGGGGGTGGTCCCACTCGTCTTCCTGCTTCACCGGACCAATTACATACCTCGGGTGGCGGTTGTTGTCGTAGTAACGGCAGAAGAGGCGGCTCTGCCTGCGCGGCGTCTGACAGAAAGATGGTCAGAGTAAGTGTGATGATGAATAAAGTGTGTTCATGTCTTTTCTCTCCTCACCATCCTGATGCCTTCGCCTCGACACAGCTGCTCGTAGCTCTTCCTCTCCGGCAGGTAATCGTCAGGTGGAACCCTCGTCTCCCTCGTCTGCCTCCCCTCGGCGTCCTCCATCTTCTTCTGCTTGGAAAGCTGGTACTCGAAGTACTTCAGGTTCCCGTTTGCTCTCTGGTGCGTCGCATCTAAACACACAATCATCACAGAGGTTGTTAAAGGACTGAAGCTGAAGTAGATTCTCGTGTGTGTCGCTACCGACCGAGCTCCAGCAGCCTCTTGGTGAACTCCAGCGCCCTCTCCAGCTCCCCCTGCTGGTACACTGAGAAGCTCAGGTAGTCCAGGATGGTGACGGCGTCCATCGCGCTGGACGTCTCTCCCTGGTCCAGCTGCTTCAGGGCCTGGACCATCCACACCTCTGTGTGGTAATAGTCCGCCTCCGAGTACGCCACCTTCCCGAGGTCGTAGCAGTCGTCCACCGTCAGACGACTCTGGTGCCACGTGGCCGAGGACGAGCCTGAGCAGGGGGGGGACAGAGAGGGAGAGACAGAGAGGGACAGAGAGAGAGAGAGAGAGAGAGAGACAGAGAGAGAGAGAGAGAGAGAGAGAGAGGGACAGAGAGGGAGAGACAGAGAGAGGGAGAGAGAGAGAGAGAGAGAGAGAGAGAGAGAGAGAGAGCGAGAGAGAGAGAGAGAGAGACAGAGGAGGATAATATGGACTGATGACGTTATTGTTGTGTGAATATTTGTTTGTTCAAAACTTATTGAAATCAATGAACACATGTTAAATCAATTTCTGACTCCCCCCCGGTGCCGACCTGGCAGCTCCCCGGTGGAGATGGTGTCGGTGTCCAGCTGGTACGTGTCCTGGAGCCTCATCAGAGCTTTGGCAGCTCCCGTCTGATCGTCATCGTTTGGGAAGTGTTGCCTCTGGATGGTGAGGTTAGAGATGAAGGCTGCAACACACACAAGAACACACACTGAGGCTGCTGCTGTCCCGTGTGTGTGTGCGTGTCTGTGTGTGCGTGTGTGTGTGTGTGTGTGTGTGTGTGTGTGTGTGTGTGTGTCTCTCTGCATGTACCATCAGACACGTCCATCAGCACCAGACTCTCCAGCTCCGCCCACTCAGTGTTGAGTCTCTTCATCAGCTTGAAGGCGTTCACCGGGTGTCCCAGGAAGCCTTCAGGGTCCTGAGTGGCAGCAGCTGAGAGGACGTCTAGTTTATGAGTCCATCTACACACAGACACACACAGACACACACAACAACGTTTAATTGTTACTCGACATCATACTGGAGTTTAAATAAATTAAATTAAATCATTTTTCTTAAACTATGTTGTTTCCTATAAAATCCAATCAGACTTTTTGATTTGCTCCAGTTTGTCCTCCTCCGCTCGGATGTAGTCCTTCAGGGACGTGACCAGGTCCTTCTCCGTGAACAGCAGGTCGGTCATCTGACCTGAAACACACACAAAGTTAAACCTTATCCTCTGGATCGCCCCCTGGTGGCTGGCTCCACCTCCTCCATGTGAGCGGATGGGACATGTCACTGCATCAGAACAGAAACAGTTAAACTCACCGATGGAGGTGAAGAAGTCATTGTGAGCGGAGGACGAAGCAAGGAGGAGACAGTGGACCAGAGACCACCACCACGCCATCAGTCTGAGGACAGAGACACAGAGACAGTGAGACAGGGAGACACAGAGACACAGAGACGCTTATCAATACATCTGATCATCCAAAGATCAGCAATATGAGACCAAATACAAATGCGGGTGTCTCTCTGTTGTCTGTCCAGGTGAGTGTGTCTGTGACCTGGTGAGTGTGTCTGTGACCTGGTGAGTGTGTCTGTGACCTGGTGAGTGTGTCTGTGACCTGGTGAGTGTGTCTGTGTCCAGGTGAGCGTGTCTGTGACCTGGTGAGTGTGTCTGTGACCTGGTGAGTGTGTCTGTGACCTGGTGAGCGTGTCTGTGTCCAGGTAAGCGTGTCTGTGACCTGGTGAGTGTGTCTGTGACCTGGTGAGTGTGTCTGTGTCCAGGTGAGCGTGTCTGTGACCTGGTGAGTGTGTCTGTGACCTGGTGAGTGTGTCTGTGTCCAGGTGAGTGTGTCTGTGACCTGGTGAGTGTGTCTGTGACCTGGTGAGCGTGTCTGTGACCTGGTGAGCGTGTCTGTGTCCAGGTGAGCGTGTCTGTGACCTGGTGAGTGTGTCTGTGACCTGGTGAGTGTGTCTGTGACCTGGTGAGTGTGTCTGTGACCTGGTGAGTGTGTCTGTGACCTGGTGAGTAAACTGACATGTGATACAGAGACACGTATTAAGGTACAAAGTATAAAGTATAAAGTATAAACGTGTGTTTACCTGATGAACGAGCTGTGGATCCTGAACTGATTCGATCTCAGACTCGTCAACGACAGTTTGAGGTGAATTTGACCGGAAGCGTCACAAACGTCAGATTTTGACTCAGAACCGGAAACAGGAAGATTTAAGATTTAAAACACGTTTCAGTAAAAAACTCTTTGGCCCGTTTCTTCTTCTTCTTCTTCTTCTGCTTCTGCTTCTGCTTCACAGCCCAGCTGACATACCTCCACAACAAACCCTTCTTCTCTCTTTCCTTCAAAGCGGCTGTAAAAGGCGGCGGCAGCGCCATCTGCTGGAGCGGAGGGAACAGCCACTGTGGAAACCAGAGGTATAAACTGCTCCAAATATTCACTAATAATATAAATAATACAATACACTACCATAAACGACAATATAATATAATGCAGAAATACTGAAATTAAAATGGGTTTTGAATTTTTTTAATCCATAAATGAATAAATAATTGTCCAGATAAATAAATGCAGAAATAATTCAATACAGAAATTGTAGAAATACATGAATAAATGGAGTCTGCCTGAACATCTATGTCAGATATACTATGTATTAGTAGAGAAACCCAGAATAAATAATAAATTAATGAAATGATATGTGTATTTATTATTGTATTTGTTGTGTAGCTGGTGTAAAAGCACAGGAAGTGTGTAAGAGATTTATTGTAAAGGTGCATCTGATTAAACTTTGATAAAACAGCTCAGACCTCGTCTGTCAGCGGCAGGTGAAAAATAAAACACAGATACGAAACCCACAAGTTCTCCATCATCATCAAACATTCATATTTACAATACGTTCAAAGATTGTACACACACTGCAGCTGTTTGTGTCTGAAAAGACAGGTTTCAGTTTGATGACCTGGCAACTGATCACAAAGAAGAATAAAGGTTTCAACTTCATCTCAGACACAAAGATTTCATTGTTTTCATTGTGCAAAAATACAGTGTCCATAGTGTTTATATGTACAAATGTGTGCGTGTTATTGTCCATGTGTTAATTTTGTAGAAAACATCCTGAGGAAGAAGAAAACTTGTGGTTAAAGACGGAGAATTCCACCTGGGGACCGAGAAACAGTGTTGAAGCCAATGTTAGGGAAGAAATGAGATTCAACTGGAAACAGTCATAATGTTATGAGGAGAAAAATCTGAATGAAAAAGTTTGAACTCTGTCGCAAGTCCATGAAAAAAAACTCTTTAAGAAAATTATTGTTTTATTTATTGTTGAAGAAATTGTGATGTTTAAAAAAAAATAACAAAAAAGAAAATTATGGAGAAGAAACTGTTTTAAGCTTAATTATTTTAAGCTTAAAATCGTGATTGAGAAAAAATTGTCGACTTGTAACATTTTGGAACGTTTTGAAAACAAATTCTGTGAGAATATGGAGCTTTTGATAAAACTTACATTATAATTATAACATTATAATTGTTATTATATCTTATTAAAACCTTTTTCTCACAATATTTTTTCATCAAATTTATTTCCAGCAGTGGCTTTAATACGTTGGATTCAAAATGGCGGCTGTGAAAAAGACGAAGTCGCTTTACGACGCGTTTACTGTTGATGTGGACATGATGTCATTTCCTGTATAAAATATATCAAAACAACAAAACAGACTAAAATTCGATGTACATCATCAAACAGCCATTTTTAAACTGATTTCAGGTGAAGCTTCTTCTTGTTTCTTCCGTTGTGGCTGAAGAATTCAAACAAACTCTAACGAAATGAATTCAGTTAAAAAAATTAAGTTTGTGTCTCTGGACTTTTCTGTGATTTGAACAGTGGCTTTTATTTGTGAGTCTGGTTCAGTGGAGTTTCTCTCAGGTCCATTTCAGATCAGAAGCTTGGAGCCGTGGAGATGAATAATCTGAAGTGTTTGAGCTTCTTAAAAACACTGATGAAAGCGATGCTCTGAGAAAAAAGTGAACAGAGTCGATCCTCAGCTCTGTGAAACGCACGTTCTCTTTTTCTTGATGCTCATTCAAATCGGTTTCTGGAGTCATGTCTCCAAATGTAGAAACCAGGCGTTGGTGTGTCCAGATGTTAGGAGGCTTTACAGCTGTTTCTGCAGCTCTGTGCCAACGGGCTGAGCGGCGGCGCCCTGATCAGTTTGGGTTTTTCCCCAGCGTCCCACCGCTCCTCTTGGTGACGGAGTAGGAGCGTCCGTGCATCATGCGGGCGTTAAGTCCGTTGGCCATGGAGAAGGACTTGAGGTGGAACTGGAGAGCGAGCGGGAGGGGGAGTTTATCCACCAGGTGGACGGGGGTGCAGGAGACGATGGAGCGACAGCAGAGGTCCTGAAGACTCAACACTGACACACACAGAGAGGTAATCAATCAATCAATCAATCAATCAATAATGCTAATATTGATTTTAAAAGACTCTGAAGACATCAGGTGAATTATTTCTGTTCAGACTGAATCTGGAGGAGAAACGTTCACAAAACACAAAAACTCTAAAATTATGAAATATTTAAAATGCCTGAAACTGTAAAATATAAAGTGAAATACATGTTGCGATATGAAAAAGGACAATTATTTATCTTTACTGCTAAATGAACAGTTTGTCATTGTGCCACTAAAATTAAATTGAGAATGTGTTGTATTTTTACTGTTGTCCAGCAGAGGGCAGCACAGACCTGCTGATGCTAACTTCAAACCTTTGTCAGAGGACGTGATGGAACTTTGGGATCTTTAAGGATTTTTGTTTTCAGCAGAAACAAATAATCATGAGATGTTTCTTAAGTAACAGCAAACGTCTCACAGTAACACACAGCAACGTGCATGTTCCCAGAGCAACATGTATGTTCCCACAGCAACGTGTATGTTCCCAGAGCAACGTGTATGTTCCCACAGCAACGTGCATGTTCCCACAGCAACGTGTATGTTCCCACAGCAACGTGTATGTTCCCACAGCAACGTGTATGTTCCCAGAGCAACGTGTATGTTCCCACAGCAACGTGTATGTGTATGTTCCCACAGCAACTTGTATGTTCCCAGAGCAACGTGTATGTTCCCACAGCAACTTGTATGTTCCCACAGCAACTTGTATGTTCCCAGAGCAACGTGTATGTTCCCACAGCAACGTGTATGTTCCCACAGCAACGTGCATGTTCCCACAGCAACGTGTATGTTCCCACAGCAACGTGTATGTTCCCACAGCAACGTGTATGTTCCCAGAGCAACGTGTATGTTCACACAGCAACTTATATGTTCCCACAGCAATGTGTATGTTCCCAGAGCAACGTGTATGTTCCCACAGCAACGTGCATGTTCCCAGAGCAACGTGCATGTTCCCACAGCAACGTGTATGTTCACACAGCAACTTATATGTTCCCACAGCAATGTGTATGTTCCCAGAGCAACGTGTATGTTCACACAGCAACTTATATGTTCCCACAGCAATGTGTATGTTCCCAGAGCAACGTGTATGTTCCCACAGCAACGTGTATGTTCACACAGCAACTTATATGTTCCCACAGCAATGTGTATGTTCCCAGAGCAACGTGTATGTTCCCACAGCAACGTGCATGTTCCCACAGCAACGTGCATGTTCCCAGAGCAACGTGCATGTTCCCAGAGCAACGTGTATGTTCCCAGAGCAACGTGTATGTTCCCAGAGCAACGTGTATGTTCCCAGAGCAACGTGTATGTTCCCAGAGCAACGTGCATGTTCCCAGAGCAACATGTATGTTCCCAGAGCAACGTGCATGTGGAGACTCACCCTTGTTGGGCCTCCACAGCTGATGAGTCCATGCCGTGTCTCATCAGCACGATTCTGGCGAGCTCAGTGAACGACTCGGTGATGTTGAAGTTACACAGCGGACTGACCTCGAAGAAGGTGACGCCCAGTTTCTCAGCGTACACCTGCTCCGTGGTCACCTGGCGCTTGTAGGCCAGATGGAGACGGTTCCCAACCAGGATCTTAGGCACCCCTGGGGCATGCTGGGAAAACAGGTAGGAGGTGGTCCAGAGAGACGAGGAATCAGGATTATAAAACATGTTGATGATGAAAAGACTGAACAGATCAAAAACATGAAACCAGTCGGTGTGTGTGGTTTTGTTTCTCTTTGTGTGTGTGTGTGGGTGTGTGTGTGTGTGTGTGTGGGGGGGTGTGTGTGGGGGGGGGGGGTTGTTGTGACTCATTCAGATTGTTGTTCAGTCGGTTAAATAACATGTGAACAATGAGAAACATGACGTCCTCACTCTCCTCCTCACTCTCCTCCTCACTCACTCACGTCCTCACTCTCCTCCTCACTCACCTCCTCACTCACCCTCCTCACTCACTCTCCTCCTCACTCACTCTCCTCCTCACTGTCCCCCTCCTCCTCCCTCACTCTCCCCCTCCTCCTCCTTACTCTCCTCCTCCCACACACCCCTCACTCTCCTCCCTCACTCTCCTCCTCCTCACTCTCCTCCTCCTCACTCACCCATGTTGTATCCGTACGGGGACTGGGACTCCCCCCCCTCACTCACTCACTCACTCACCTCCTCACACCCCTCCTCCTCCTCCTCCTCCCTCCTCCTCACTCCTCCCCGGGCTCCGGCGGCTCCTCCTCTCGGTGGATGGTGTCCCATCATGAGACGAGTTCGATTCCCTCCTCCTCCTCCCGGTCCGGAGGAGAGAGAGGCGCGTGAAGTCCGGACAAATTCATGGTTAAAGTTGCTGCGCGTTCACGAAGGAGACCGTGCGCGTGTTTACATGAGCGCGGTGACCGGACACAGACGCGCGCTTTTACGCACGAAGCTGCTGATAGAGGGTTCCGTTCGGCTCGTGCACCTCAGGACTGACGAGCACGAGCATGCCTCCCGCCCCCTCTGCTCCGCGGGGCTGTTTGGGGAGGGGGGGGGCTGAAGGAGGTGTGGAGGAGTAGGGGGTGGGGGGTGGAGGTCTACCTCTGATTGGTCCAGCCGTCGAGTTGCTAGGGAAACCACGAGCTGGGATTTGTCGCCGCAGACGTCAATCACACATGAGCGGAGCATCCCACTTCCTTTTCGAGATTCCAAAATAAAAGCATGGGAGAGGAGCTTTATACTGAAGTGATGTAAAAGTATTTTTACATAAACAGTTTAAAACATAATACAATCACGTTTTTACAGATTAATAAAGATGACATTGATCTTTATCAGCTGTAATATTAAAGTGATAATAAATATAAATACATTAATTTGAAATGTTACTGTATATTTTGGTTACAGGCCACATTAAACATGATTTTTAATAATCACTGTTCTAGTGATCAGCAGATAAATCAATAGAATTATGGATAACTACACAGCGCTTCTCCTCTGCTGCCCCCTGGTGTCCACACAAGGCAGATGCCGTCTCAAGAAGAGACAACAAACCTGAACAAACCAATTTCACATCTTCATCTGAGTTAAATCTCTGCATCACTCTTATTTATTGATTTTCCTTCAGTCTTTGTCAATTAATTAATCAACTATACAATAATTTAATCATTATCAACAACAAGTCTCTAACACCCAGAATCAGAGCAGCAGCGCGATGCGTCGACTCGTCCAGGAAACAGTTCAGTTCTTCTCTCTACAAGTGTCGTCCAAAACAAATCTCTGAGTTTTCTAAGAACAACACCTTTTTTCTTCAAGGGCTTTTCCATAAAAAGAAAGGAATCTTGGAATCTATATATTCTTCCGTGATCCGACACTGCGCTGTAAATAACTTTATTGTTTTAAGAAAAAAAATAGGCGTGGGGGGGGGGGTAACCCTAACCCTAACCCTACTAGGCTGAAAACAAAAATGTTCACCACAAGATGGCAGCGTTTGTATCTGAGATATTCTGGCTTCATTTCTGGAGGAAGTGGAGACGCGTCGTCGTCTCTGTTTAAAGTCTCTGGTTGAAGCTTTGGTGTCAAAGAAAGGAGTCTTGGATAATTTTTCTTCTTTTGTGCGTCGCTGACTCGGATAAGAATCAAACCTCGGTCCTGGTTCAGGTCTCACTCCGTCCTCTCAGTTGTAGCTGTATCCGGGCAGAGGGAGTTTCTCGCCCTCCTTGGCCTCGAAGAAGGTGTATGAGAGGGTGATGGTGCTCACTCGGGCCATCCTCGGGTCCTCGTCAAACTCTGGGTCGATGTAGAAGAAGACGGGCATGTCCACCTCCTCGTGGGGGTTCAGACGCTGCTCCTCGAAGCAGAAACACTGCAGGAATGAAAGATTATCAAAGGTCATTAAAGGTGTAACTGAGAGAAAAAGAACAAATAATCCTGTTTAACAGATTTCATTGACATGAGATGAAGCTGGTCTGCAGCTGCATCTTTATCTTAAGAAAAGTCTTTCGTAAAGAAGATGATGATGTGAGTAAACTCCAGACGAAGACAAAGACTCGTACCTGGATCTTGTTGAAGTATTGTCCCGCCTCGAAGGGAACCACGTTGTAGGTGGAGATGCCGATGATCGGTTTGTCTGTGGGGTTCTTGGCTCTGTAGAAAGCCAGCGCTGTCTCGCCTGGAACCACCTGCACGACAAAAAGGGTTAACACTGTGTAAAACCTTCAAAGTTACAGATTAACAGTCTACAACTAAGTTTTCCTCTAAACTTCAGTTTATGAAGCTGATGTCGGAGAAAAGTCGCTGAGGGTGAAGTCGTTCTTACAAAGATCTCCGTCTGCTGCGGTCTGAAGTTCCACTGCATGCTGGCGTGTGTGTCGGCGTTGAAGGTGATCTTGAGGACACGCTCCTTCACTGGCTTCATCGTCTCCACCCCACTCGTGTCGTGGCCGGCCACCGCCGTGCCGCCGAGCCCGGCCGCCTGTCAGACAAACACAGGGGTCACACAGGGGTCACACAGGGGTCACACAGGGGTCACACAGGGGTCACACAGCTGGGGGTCAGGATGTTCAGTCCACTGCCCTCCTCACCTGACAGTAGAGTCTGTAGAGCGGCACCGACGCGTACGACAGGCCGATCATCCCCACCCCGGCTGCAGCGATGTACGTCAGCACCGTCTTGTTCCTGGTCTTCCAGTCGTCCTCCGGGCCCCGGCTCTTCCTGCCTCTGCTCTTGACTCCTCGGCTTTGGAAGCGCGGTGGAAGCCTCTGCCGCAGGAAGTGTTCAGTCTGAGAGTGCAGCGTCCTGCCGGCATCAAACCGCAATGTCCGGACGCATTGTGACAACAGTGTGGAGACGTGAGGGGAGGGGAGGGACGGACGCAGCAGGAGAGAAAGCAGCATGGCCGGTCCTGGAGTCAGTCCACACCTGAAGCTGCGTCAGCAGGGACACTCACCTGGAGGGAGGACAGACTCCTTCAGCTCTGATTGGTTCATTATCAATCACATGTTATTTCTCTCATATTCACAGTTTGTCTCATAGACGTTAACAAGGAGCTACATCCTCTGTTCTTAACTCAACTGGAGTCAAACTACAGAGAAACTTTTAACTGGGAGAAATGAGAAACACACGATTGTTGTGAAAAACTAAAATACGTTCAGACGCGAGTTAGAAACAAGAAGAAATGTTCTGTCCTGAGAGAAGGACACACAAACCCAACATGATGTCACCGTGCTTGTTGCAGTGGAACTACACACATTTGTCGAGTGCATCCAAAGAAAGGATGTTTTGAACTCAACACGAGACTCAGTGGTTCATCAGCAACTGTCTTAATGTGACCTGAGCAGGAAATAGGAAGAATTCTCTGAGTCACACAAACCAGTGTCGCATTCCTGGTTCATGTTCTCGTTGATCGATACATGAGCCGAGTTTACCAGAGAACATAGTAGAATGTACAAATGTCTCGTGTGTTATTGTCACGTGAGCGTTATTGAGACAAAACACAGAAAATACTTAACTTATCAAGTTTTTAGCTCGAGTTCTCTTCGCGTATTTCAACAGTCAGTGAAGTATTGTTATGGTTAAATACGGTTAATGTGGTAACATGATATAAAGATGACATGAAGTTATATCTAAATATTCTGAATAAATAAAGATTATAAACGTTAAAATGAGATCTTAAATGTTTTACCTGAGAAACTCAGCAGCTTCCGATCACTGACATGTAACTGTGGTGCGACGCGGAATCCGCTCCCCCGGACCCAGCTCCCCGGCACAAAGGTTCCGCCCTGGTTTCTTCTTTGTGTACTTGTGATGACCAAGTAACGACTTCATTTATTCCAGTACCATTCATATGTAATAGATTACTTATTACTCCACCATATTGATTTTAATACATTTATTCTACATTAATTTACATTAAACGTATAAAATTTAAAGTATTGGAATAAAGTCTTTCTACTCTGTTGTGTTATCAATCGTTTGTCTCTTTGTAATAGTTTTGTGTATCACTGTGTTTTAATCATTATTATTAACAACACATTAAAAGTTGCATTAAACTAAACCCCTCAGGTCAATTAAATCCTATTTTATATAGTTTTTATCATTTAATTTTGTTAAGTCTTATATGTGTGGTTGTTGTGTTATTTATTGTTTTAATATTCATTTTAATATTTTGTGCAATTCCTGTACATTCTGTATATTTTTCTTTATATTTTATTTTATAATATATTATATATGAAGTTGTGCGTGTGTAATTTTCTGGTGCATTTATGTGTTTATTTGATCACTTTAAGGTGTACATCATTTTAACATTTTATTATTTAATATTTAGAATATTTAGAATCATCGTGTCCATTTGTTACGTTATCAACATGGTTGCAGAAATAATGTGTTTACAATAGTTATACACAGTTAATAGTTCATTTTTGTGATTTTAACAGATATATATATATTTCTGTGTTTTCAGTGCTTCATGTGTATTTGTGTAAGTGATGTGGTGTTGCAGTAATAACGTGTTTACATTAGGCCTATGTTTGCAGTATTTAATGTGTACTTGTGTATTTCATGTGTACTTCTTTATGTGGTGTTGCAGTATTTAATGTGTACTTGTGTACTTGATGTGGTGTTGCAGTAATAATGTGTTTACATGTGGTGTGTGTTTGCAGTATTTAATGTGTACTCGTGTATTTCATGTGTACATGTGTGTCTGCAGTAACACCGTGTTTACATGTAACGGGATCTACGGTGGCCGTGTGAGGTCAGAGCGCGTGTCCGCGGAGGGGCTGCGCTAGTAATGGAGGGGGTCACAGTCGGCCAGGTATTTGACGCGGAATGTATCCTCAGCAAACGGCCCAGGAAGGTAAGAGGAGCCGGTACCGGTGCAGCGGGACCCGGGGAGGGGGCAGGCGGGAGTCGGTGTGTCTCTGACGGTGTGTGTGTGTGTGTTTGTCCGCAGGGGAAGTTTGAATATCTGGTGAAGTGGAGGGGGTGGTCGTCCAAGTAAGTAGCTCCCTGCTAACCGCTGCTAGCCCCGCTGCTAGCCCCGCTGCTAACCCCGCTGCTAGCCCTGGAGCCAGCCGCTGCTAGCCCCGCTGCTAGCCCCGCTGCTAGCCCCGGAGCCAGCCGCTGCTAGCCCCGCTGCTAGCCCCGGAGCCAGCCGCTGCTAGCCCCGCTGCTAGCCCCGCTGCTAACCCCGCTGCTAGCCCTGGAGCCAGCCGCTGCTAGCCCCGCTGCTAGCCCCGGAGCCAGCCGCTGCTAGCCCCGGAGCTAGCCCCGCTGCTAGCCGACACATCCAGGAACAATGCGCGGCTGTGGCCCGGTGTCCATGTCTCCATAGCGGCGGTAAAACACCAGCTCGCCCAGCAGCTGTGGACCGTGCAACAGCCGCCGCGGCTCCTCCCGTTGTCCGGTTGCTCTGTGTTTTCCCACCGGGCAGCTGATGCTGCAGGACCGGGAGCAGCTGCGGGCTCGGCCGGGTTACCTGAACGCCTCACCGGACACGGGCTTTAATCAGGACCGTTAAAAAGCTCCAGTGAGACGTTCACGGACCTGAGTCCTGTATCATCACATTATTCATCTAAATCTAACTCATCCACTGAAAACATCCAGTTTATCACCAAGTAAAAGAAAAACAAATATTAGGAACTTTGATTTAAATTCATTCACGTTGTAAATGTGTCGCAGGTTAATTATCAATCGAGGAACTGATTGATCCACTAATTGATGATGTTCACAGATCAGTCTGATTCTAACAATACACCAGTAAATCATCGGGTATTTATTCTGCCTGATTAATGCTTATTATCAAATGTTCAGAAACAGGAAACTGACGTTTTATTACAACCATTTGATTTCTGCTCTTTTCAGACACAACAGTTGGGAACCAGAGGAAAACATCTTGGACCCGAGGTTACTGGCAGCGTTTCACAAAAGGTGTTTGTTTAGTTATTAACTCCATCATTAGAGATAATTCATCCAAAACACTTAATACTAAAACCACTTTAAATAATAAAATCATAGGAATTATCATCCTTACTTGAAATAAAAAGCATCAGAGGGAATCTCACCCTTTGAACCTGAAACCTGACAACAGATGTAAAATCACCGAATCATTTAAAACAAATTCACATTGTATATTGTTTCTTTGACGACATGTTCTGAAGTTAAACAGGATTAAATGTAGATTTTGAGTTTGAATCACTGGAAGTGTTTCTGATTCTGTCGTGTTCGTGACCGACTGAGAGGTTTGATGAAGCTGTTTGTTGTTTTTAGAGAACAAGAGCGGGAGCTTCTGTTCCAGAAGAAAGGGAAGAGGCCGAGAGGTCGACCACGGAAGATTCTGGTGAAGCAGCTCAGCTCTGATTCGTTCATTCTGATTCACTTTCAGCTTCTTCACTTTCACTCATCTTCTTCTTCTTCTCAACAGCCTGCGCCGACCACGACGAAGGACAGCCGCTCCTCGTCCTCCTCATCCTCCGCCGTCTCGTCGTCAACCTCCTCCTCCTCAGAAGATGAAGATCACACAAAGAAGGCGAAGCCCGGCCCCCGTGTCCACCCCGTCCCCCAGAAGAGGCCCCAGATCTTGCTTGTCAAACCCGACTCCCCCCTCAAAAAGAAGCGTGGAAGGAAGCCGCTCCACCCTGACGTGAGGGCGTTACGACAGGCGAAGAGCAGACCTCCTCCTCCTCCTCCTACTCCTCCACCTCCTCCTCCTCCTCCTCCCTCTCCCCCGTCGACTCCTCCTCCACGCCACCACCAGGTGCTCAGGCCGTCCAGAGACGAGCCTCGGCCTGGCGTGAAGAAGCCGCTGCAGCCGGCTAGCTTCACTTACACCGGCCTGAGCAGGAGCTCCAGAGACGGGTCTGGCTCTGCCTCCTCCGCCAGCGCCTTCTCTCAGGCCGCCGCCGCCGCCGCCGCCGCCGCCAAACCCGGAACACTCAGCTGCATCTGGACCAACCGCTCGCTGTCCTCCTCTGCTCCGTCCTCCTCCCACCACAAAGCCACTCTGTCGCCACAAAGTAAGAACTCCGAGCTGAAGCGCTCCACGTCAGAATCAGGCAGCGGCAGCTTCAAAGTGCTGAAACAAAGCGGCGGTTCAGCATCAATCAGTCTTCACAGCAGCTTCAGTGGCGGCCAGGCGGCGGCGCAGCGCTCCCAGCTGAGCCAGCGGAGGCAGGACGCTGTCAGAGGTCAGAGCATGTTGGTTCAACACAAACAGCAGAACTCCGGTGTTTCCAAACAGTCATCACTATCCACACCTCGAGACCGAGCCAATCAGGCGCTGAGCCTCCGAGCCCTCAACCTGCAGAGCGTCAGCAAAGCACCGGGCGCCGCCGGATTCCAGGGCAACAACACAGGCAGCGCCGCAGCGTCACGGTCGAGCTTAAGGAGCGGCAGCATCGTGATTAAAGGAGGAGTGGCGAGTATGAAAGAGACTCGAACATCAGCGTCAGGGCAGCGCTCCGGTCTGACTGCAGGTGGCGCTGCAGAGCAGGGCAGGGGGAAAGACATGCTGGCAGGAGGCAGTTCCGGCCGAGGGAGCAGCGGCGGGAGGCAGGAGGACAGGAAACACGGTGTGAACTCTCAGAGCCGCAGCCTGAACGAGCTCAGCACCGGAGACTCCGACGAGACCAGCAGCAGCGAATCAGAGCACGGCGCCTCCCTGTATCCCAGCAACAGCCGGCCCAGCCTCGGCAACAACGCCACCGAATCGGACACAGAAACAGACTGGCGGCCGACCCGGAACCTTCTGGAGCACGTGTTCGTCACTGATGTCACAGCCAACTTCATCACGGTGACGGTGAAGGAGTCTCCCACCAGCGTGGGATTCTTCAATCCACGAAACCACTGAGGCCACGTTGACGCTGCGTCGACCCGCAGAGCTCAGCTGGAGCCGGCGCTCTCCTGCTGCAGCTCTCAGGGTTCCTCCGCCGCTCGTCTACAAACAGCTCGTCACTCTCAGACACTTTTACTCTTGGAGACGCACAAAACGTTTGAGAAGAACGACGTGACAGTTTCATCAGGTGACGTCACAGGAGGAAACTCAACAGACGGATCATCACACGGATCTCCTGTGGTCAAATATCTGTTGAAACATCGTAGGAACTCTGATGTTTAGACGTTAAATTCAGTCTGTGTGGAGAAGAAAACGTCTCCAGAGTCTGGTCAACTATTTAACAGCAGAAAGGAAACCCCTCTAGTGTTAGGGCGGGGTTTCAATCTGCTGATGGATGTACGACGCCACCTCTCCAGTGCCTCAGGTTCCACTGCCGCCGCTCAGCCGCTCCCAGGATGAGTTTGATTTGGACGTCTGTGCTTGTCGGACCTGTATCCAAACACAATATGTGGCTTTATTTTCCAGAGCAGCATGTTTTGAAAATATATTAAAAAAAGAAAAAAAAGAAGTGAAGTCCGTCTGTGATCCGTGAACTTTTAACCATGAACAGATCCCACGGGGTTTTTTAAATCGTCTTTTTGTTGTTGGACCAAAGGTGTTTCGAATGTGAACGCTCCTGTTTTTTATTTTCTGATTGTTCCCTGAACGACGCACAGCCGATTCCTCGCCATCGTCTCAGAACAGAGACGTTCCTGCATCACAACATTTCTCACTTTTATACAGTTTTAATACGTTGGTCGTTATCGTCAGTGTCTTTCACAGGTGAAATATGTGTTAATTTATATTGTAAATATGACTTTTGTTTTTTCATGTTGATCTTTATCTGGTGCTCATGTTGGTTTATTAGCTTCAGACACGTGTAGCCTCTGAAATAAACCAGAACAACCTGACGTCTGTCTGCGGCTGCTGTTCACACCTTCTCCAGCAGGTGGCGCTGTCAGGCAGCGACTGAAGCTGCCCAGTGTCAGAGGTCAGAGGTCACGGCAGCACAGACCTCCACACTCATTAAAAGTTCATGTTGAAGAACAAACAGCTTCATCGATGAGGGTTTTCATAACTATACATGTTTTATTCATTATTATAGAATTGTTGTTTCATAATGTGAGTAAATTTATTCACCTGGAGACCAAATAATCAATTATTGATCATCAATCAACATTATAATAATCCTATATTATGTAAAACCTTAAAGTACTTTATAACAGAATTGACATGAAATGATATTGACAATGAAACAGGTTTATTACTAATTTAATAAGTTGTAGGTTTAACTGAAAATCTGCAGAAACACTGAGCAGGTGAAATAATCAGCTCATCAATGAATGATCAATAATAAACCACATGAATTTATCTGTTTGATAATCTGATTCAAGAGTGGGCAGTTATTACATCGTATATATACATGTATATATAATATGATCATCAGTGTGACAGAGCTGGATATTTACACACACGTCACTGCAGTAGCTGAGTAAATGTACTTAGTTACACAAACAAAAACACAACTCATCACACTCATACAGGGGTGATGTCTGCAGGACAGCTGGCTGCAGGTCAGTGTGTGTGTGTGTGTGTGTGTGTCTGTGACTGACAGCAGCTATCATCCCACAAAGCTGCAGATTCAGTGATTTATGGTCGGAGCCGCACAGAGGTGGAATTTTCCCAAAATAAGTTTGAGTAAACAGTTGGTGACAGAGACGCCTCACAGCTCAGTGGTATGTATAAACAGTTTGAACAGTGTGGGGCAGTGTACACCGACTCACACACTCACACTCACACACTTACACACCGACTCACACACTCACACTCACACTTACACACCGACACATACACACATACACACTCACACACTCACACACACTCTCACACACACTTACACACACACTTACACACCGACACATACACACATACACACTCTCACACACTCTTACACACACTTACACACACACTTACACACCCACACATACACACATACACACTCTCACACTCACACTTACACACACACACACTTACACACCGACACATACATACATACACACTCACACACTCACACACTTACACACACACTTACACACCGACACATACACACATACACACTCACACACTCACACACACTCACACTTACACACACACTTACACACCGACACATACACACATACACACACACACACTTACACACCGACACATACACACTCACACACACTCACACACACTCACACACACACACACTCACACACTCACACACTTACACACACTCACACACACTCTCACACACACACACTCACACACTCACACACTCACACACACACACACTCACACACACTTACACACACTCACACACTCACACACACTCTCACACACACACACTCACACACACTTACACACTCACACACTCACACACACTCTCACACACTCTCACACACACAGCCTCAGTTTGAATCTCGTGTCGGTTTTGCAATTTTGCTTTAATGAGATAATTTAACAGATTTCAGAAGCACAATACTGCCACCTGTGGTCGGTGGTCAGTTTACAGGCTGCTGAAAACATTAACACATTTAAAAACTAAATTAAACTGCAACTACTTTTATAATTTTAACGTTATTCTTTAAAGTAATAATTATTTTAAAAATGTCAAATACAAACTTTTTTTACAAAAAAAAGAATTAAATCAGAATTTGTAACAATTATTAATATTCATAATTTAACATTTTCACACTGGGACCAATTTGGTTTGACCAATAGAATTAGAGCTTGTTTCTTGAATATGGTTATACAACGTACGACAACATTTAAAAACAGTGAAGCAGAAAACCAGGTAACAATCACACTCACACACACACACACACACACACACACACACACACACACACACACACACACACACACACACTGCTGCCAGGTAATCCCAGACTGCCGTCACTGTGTGTGTGTGTGTGTGTGTGTGTGTGTGTGTGTGTCTGGACTGGAGGAGTCTCCCTCTTGGCTCAGACTGTCATCAATCTGCTGCTGAACTAACACCACTGACTGTCAACACAAACCTGCAGCCTGTTAACTCACACACACACACACACACACGCACACACACACACACACACACACACACACACACACACACACACACTGTCTGAATTCTTTGGATCAACCTCATCACAGTAAAATGTGGTGACATCGTTAGACAGAAAAACGAAATGTTTCCTGTTACTCACGAGAAACAAACTTTGTTTTCATTTGTTTCTCTTATTTATTTTTGTGTCTTTTCTATTTGGAATCCTCGGAACACACATCATCCAAACTCTGGGGACTGAACCGTTTCTATTTGAATTTTAAATATTCACCAATGTTGAATAAATCATGCAGTTTATTGTTGTTTTTATATATTGAAATGTGTGTGTGTGTGTGTGTGTGTGTGTGTGTGTCTGTCTGTGTGTGTGGGTGGACATGGCGGCCGTGGGGCCTGGCAGTGGGCGGCTGCAGATGCCGACTGTCTCCTCGCACCACAGTGAAAACCTTGAAACGTCTCAGTGTGACATCCGACTTCTGCTCCTGTGGAAACACGGCTCATCACCACTGTGTGTGTGTGTGTGTGTGTGTGTGTGTGTGTGTGTGTGTACATGCACCATATCAGTGTGTTACTGAGGCTCAGAGGATTTTTATTTTGTTTTTTATTTTGACCATAAACCTTTATGGAGGAACTAAAGGTTCCTGCGTCTCCATCGAGATCTCAATTTAAAACGAAAAGAGACGCGTCCATTTCTAACAATGTAACCGTCATGGTTGTTCAGCAATACATCCACCAGAGGGCAGCGCAGAGTCAACAACATGTTGACGATGGAGGAAGTTGTGATAAAGTTCGTCTTGTCTCAGGTGAATCAAATCGATTCTGTAGTTTCTTACAAACTCACAAAGTTTCTCCTCAAAAAGTTTCAGCAAACGATCGTCTCACTAGGAGGATTGGCTACGCTGCCCCCCCATGGTTTTCTGTGGTACTGCTGCATATCCTTAAGCTTCCAGAATATGTGCGAATGAATGAGCTGCGTCGGTTTCTTTTTACTTATATCTAACATTGAGAAGAATGAGTCTTTAAGACCAGAAGAGAGGATCCAGCTGCTCCACTGCCGTCCACCAGGTGGCAGTAATGCAGAACAACAGTGAATATGGAGGAGATTCACGTTGAGCTGCTCGAGATCAGATAAGAACCAACAAAGTTTGTTCAAAACAACTGAAATTCTGAAACGCTGATGTTCTCGACCAGTGCTGCAAGCCCCGCCCAAAAGGTTCCCGTACTTTCAAGTAGGATTTTTTTGCGGTTAGAAGATTCAGGAAGTTAATTAAGACCCTGGTCCTTGTGGTGGATCCAAGGAGTTCCTGCAGCTTAACTCAGTCCACCTTAAGAGGCCTCCTTAAATCCTACTGTCTTCTGATTGGCTAAACAGAAGACCTGTGAGCATCAGAATCTGTTAAAATAAATATCTTCATAAAGAAACCTTCCTATTGGCTCGTTTAAAAGTGACATCACAGAGTCAGACCTGAGCTCCTCAGTTCTCTGGATCTTCTCTGGAGGATCAGACTCAGTTTGTCTCCTCCTCCTGAGCTCCTGTATAAAGTCTAGATCCAGGAGCAGTGTGAACACAGCAGGGTTGTGAGGAGAGTTTGTGGTGATCAGAGCTGAAGGTGTCAGGTGATGTCAACATGATCACATGACCTCTGCAGCAGAGGTAACACGTCACTTCCTGTCTCTGTCTGCTGCACCCGGCTGCCCCCCCTCTCACCTGAACCAGGAGGAGGATCTGATGCTGTGAACGAGTCTGTGCAGAAAACCTGCTGCTGAGTTGTTCAGCTGTGAAACACAAACTCTGGAGAAGCTCTGGAGACGAGTCTCTGGAGACGATTCTCTGGAGACGAGTCTCTGGATTCCACCTGGAGCTCATGTGTGAAGACAGCTACACACACACACACACACACACACACACACACACACACACACACACACACACACACACACACACACACACACACACACGCACACACACATCAAAGTCAGGTTTGACCTCGACCTGAATACCTGTCCTCTCTGCAGCAGTGATAAGAGTCTGTTTGAATCCTTCACCTCCTCCCTCCCTCCCTCTGACTACATCACATCAGTTCTTCTTCAGACACACACCTCCTCCTCCTCCTCCACCTCCTCCTCCTCCTCCTCCTTCACCTCCTCCTCCTCAGTGTGGTACTGTGTCTCATCTATAAAAAGACCTGATAACTCACCTGTAGATGTTACTAACCTGTGGTATTTAACCTGTGTATTAACATCTGACCCGACTTTACTGATGTTTGACGATAGTTTGATTATTTCACTGGTGTTTGAATAAAACATCACATTTCAAATCAAAGGAGACGTGTTTGGGAAGTTTAACACAAATCAAAGGCTTTGATTCAGATCCTGTAGATTCAGGACGTGTCTCAGTTTAAAATCCTGTGTTTCAGTGGTGTGAGGATTTCACATCCTATAATAATATATAAGAATGTATGATATGAATAAGATCTGCTGCTGGACTCAGATCAGAGGGGCAGACTGTGTCCTGAGTCTCATTAAAAGAGACGAGTCAAGGACACG
>NC_047169.1:610873-623373 GCF_009819705.1 Hippoglossus hippoglossus | reverse complement strand
TTCAGCGCCATCTTGTTTTGAAAAAAAATCAGAAGTAACCATATGTGGAGGAGCAGGGGGTGGAGCCTGACTGAGAGCTCGAGGACACGCCCACCTACACTGCCATCTGCTCCCATTGGACAGTACTAGCTGTCAATCACACTGTGGTATCCCCCCCCCACTACATCCGGTGCTTTATGGTCTGTTTGACTCTAAATGATCATAATTCACTAAATGAACATCAGCTGTTTGAAGAAGACTTGAAACTAGAGACTGAGACAGAAACTCCTGAATGTTTCCTGACGTTATAAAGTGAGAAGTCACTTTCTATAGACTCTATAGAAACTACCAGGGGAGTCGCCCCCTGCTGGTCACTACACAGAAGACAGGATGCAGACATATTGATTTCACTTCCTGGACCCGGAGTCTACGAACATTTTCACCCGTAGTTGTGTGTTTGTCGTATGAAGCAGTGAAGGTGGAGGATCGACGGAGGCTGAAGGATCAGACGAGTTCAGACGATATTTAAACGTGTGAGATTCGATCAGAATAAATATCTGGATGTGTTGAATTTAACTGATTGTTCTAGTTTCTTAGGTTTTTATGAGGAGGGTCCTCAGAACGGTACAATAAACAGGAGTGTTTTCTTCTTCTTACCTCTGACCCCCGTCACCCCTGCCCCCCCCCCCTCCTGCTGTGGGGGGGTAATTTTCTGGACGGCTGACGTGAGCGTGTGTGACGGGCGCCGCTAAACTGTCATATCTCTGTGGAGAGGAAGTCAGTGGCACAGAGACGATTCTCAGATAAGACTTCCTGTCTCTTTGTAAACCTTTAATCCTTCACTACACAATCGGGCCCCAGAGAGAGAGAGGCGCCACAGGGGACTCCAGGTCACGGTGAGATGAAGATGTGGCCCCTTAGGATTTCCAGGTTCCTGGAAAAGTCACAAAACTGAGCCGTGAAGTGAAAGAGCCGCTCGGTCTGGCAGAGTCCAGGAGGACGTACGAGGCTCGGTCCAGGTCCAGATCCAGATCCAGATCTCACTGTGAATTCATATTCTGCTCAGAAGGTTCAGTTCTGACTTCAGTGATTTAAAGTGTTAAAGTTTAAATGTGTTAAAAACAACATGTGTTGCATTAATGTGTTTAAGCCTCTTTATAAGGTTTAACAGACAGATACATTCTTTACAATCATAAAAACATCTGTATTAGATCAAAAGTGATGTTTGCAGTGAGCAGCAGAAACATCTGGTTCAACATCTGTATGTCACAGCCAGTTGTGCTGGTCAGACGCTGAGAGACGGCGGTGAAGTGTTTGTGTGTTTGACCCGTCGCTGCCACCTTGAAGCCTTTCACCCAAATGGAGCGTCCAAATGACTCCGGCTGTCTGAGCTTCAAAGCCTCGTGCTGTCGGAGAATTACTCTCTTATTTCTGCACTTTTGATCAGACTGGCTCTCGACGTTTGTCCTTCACGCTGGGAGGCCCTCAGATGGACTATTAAGATTAAACCCTGTTGTGCTGGAACATGAGAGGCTGGCTCAGCAGTGATCCACTGCGTCGGCCGTATCTCCTTCTGGGAAATCAAAAGAAGGAGTGATTGAAAACATGTGGATGTGTCTGAGTGAGGAGGGAACACACGACAGATCTGTGGAGAATGGAAACGGCAGAACGAGGCTTTTGATGATAAGTGAACGGGATCGCTGGACGTTAACGTGACGTAATGTTTTTACCCCGAAAGGACGAGCGACAGTTTGACTGTTTTTCCTCAGTGAAAATCAAACAGTGATCAGTGTGAACGCAACAGAAACTAATACGAATAAAGACGGAGACGATGACGTCTCCACTTCCTCCAGAAACGAAGCCAAAATATCTCAGATACAAACGCTGCCATCTTGTGGTGATGGGGTCATCTGCAGTCAGAGTCAGCTGCTATTTAGTCCCCGCCCACAAACACACTCGACCAATCAGGACTCAGTCTCAGCTGTCATAATCCATCAAGACGCTTCAGCTTTTACCTAAAAAGTCAGAATTTACATTTTCAGTTTAAGTGTAGCTGCAGACATTTAGATTGTAGAAACAGGAACAGTCAATCTTCTGTCTGTTGAAATAATGATGTATATTGGGGGGGCGATGGGGCCCCAACAACAAGCAACAGCCCTGGGGCCCCTCAGTAGCTGAGTGCAGGCCCTGGCAGTGTTAACGTGTCTGCAGACGAACAGTGAACCACTTCTCCTTTGACCTCGTGTTGTTCGAGTCTCTTCAGGTCAGATGATTTCAACACATCATGTTCTTCTCTCTCGTTCCTCGGCTCAGTTTTCAGGTTGGTCTCCGTGTGGGCGGGGCTTCGGGCCGCCGGGCAGCGATCCTGTGGCTTGGACCGAAGCTCAGAAATGCTCCGGCGCTCCAGAGGGAAAAGCCCCTGCCAGCGGTGGTGTGAGATTCCAGTCGGTTCACACCCTCCCACACGGCGGCCTGCGAGCAGCTCGATTCCTCTGACACCTCCGGGGCCCGGTCACATCACGGGGGCCAAAACTACTGAGGAATCCCTCAGGGGCCTCGGGTCCTGTCTGCAGGCCAGGGTGGGAAGGAACACAGTACATTTACTCAAGTACTTACTATAAGTATTTACATTTTCTGTATATTTCTACTACACCAGTTTTTTATTGCATCATATTTATGTGACAGCTGCAGTTTGCACGTGAAAATATAAAATGATGATTTGAGTTAAATAAACTCAACAGTAAAAAGTCAAAGTCAAACTGAAATGGAAGTTATTCAAGTAATTAGAGTAATTTACTTTATCGTGTAAAAAAAAAAGTTGAAAGATAATAATATAAATAATTTTGGGTTTTTTTCTGTTGTTTGAACAAAACAAAAAATTGCTAAAGTTTCACTTTGAGTAATTTTGAAATCATTTCTACAAACAAATCAATTATTTAACATGAAAAATCATGTGATGATAACGTTTTAATGGTTGAAATTGAGACTTTTGGTGAATGAATCAAAGGAACTGGAGCCACACACACACACAGCTGAATCCTGATCAAAGACAAACTCACAGGTTTTAAATGCACATCAACATCCACATGAGAAACATTTATTTCAGTTGTTAAAATTCATCTGATCATGTGAATGAAAACACTGCAGGTTTATTTATTACATTAAAAAAATCGAATCGTCCGTCTTCTGAAAATAAATAAAGTGGATTCATAATAATCTGAATAAATGTTAGTGATGCAGAAATATACAGACAGAAGCTTGTGGAGGTGAATGAAGGTCGTTAACGTCCAAACATGAAGGAAGTGAAATAAATACAACATGTGAAGAGTCGCTTCAACAAACTTCACCTTCAGATGCATCAGATCAGAGACAGGAACTTCATCGACTTTATCTTATAAAACAATATCATAAAATCCTTCTAAACTAAATCAGGTGACAAAATAACTTAGAATAATAATTATGGCTTCTTTGATTGTGGACCGAGGGGGGGGGGTTATTGTAAATAAAGTTTTATTAGTGACGTTTCAGGTGCATTCACTGTTCTTGTGGTTTTTGGTTTTCTTTTATGGCTTAACAGTTATTTAATCAAATCTTTTCACAGCTGATAAACGCCTGAACTACATAAAAAATTCAAGTTTAGAGTTTTAAAAACCAAAAGACTGATGAAGTTTGATGTTTGTTGTTTTCTCGTTGAGTCACATGACGAGCCTGATGTCATCATCGAGTGTTGAGCTGCAGCCAGAGGCTGATTAGCCTAGCTTAGCATAAAGACTGGAAACAGAGCATCTGACAGACCACAAACAGAACTCGTATGAGGTCACTGTGACCTTTGACCTTTGGAATCCAATCAGTTCATCTGTGAGTCCAAGTGAACGTTTGTAAAAGATGTGAAGTTAACCCCTCAAAGCGTCGTTGAGATATCGTGTTCACAAGAACAAGATGGACAGAGAACCTGAAGAAATAATGACTCCAACCACTAGGTGTCACCAGTGCGGAGACATGACAAGATAGTATTCAAATTTATATGTTACATATTTAGCGTTGAACAGAGTCTACCTGTTTCTCCCGGCTTCAAGTCTTTATGCTAAGCTAGGCTAACAATCACCTGACATCAGCATGATTTTAACATCAATCTGATTTTAAGTGAGTGTAAATTAACATATTTATGAGTCCTGCAGTGTAAATATTTGAATTAGCGATGGATCAGATTCTACACATTCAAACGACAGAAGCTGTGAACTTCACTTCATACATCAGGACATTAAACTCGTTAATGATCAAAGCTGCCACAGTTAATGCCCATCAAATATTTCATTAGCTTTTATTCCATAATTGCTATGTGCAAACATTAAAAACGCACTTTGTAAATTCTGTGCATACGTGTAAAATCTGTGCATGTTCCACCAGCTCTCTGACCTTTCTTTAAAACTGTTGCAGGTTTTGGTCGCGAGCAGAAAAGAAAACGTTAAACACACCAGCAGCTTGTGAGGGAACACGACAGGAACCGAGCCGACAGAGAGTCAACACAACAGCACAACACAAACGGCGTCCAGTCGACTGGGAGGTCGGTCCGAGGGGCAAAGTGCAGACTGTTTTTAATAGAATCCTGACCCCTCCCCCGACCTATGACCCCTGACGTCTTGACGCTGAACCAGGAGGGCACGAAGCTTCGGTCCCACCCCCCTCCCCCCCAAAACGACAGCTACAAACGACTTCATGCCAACAATATACAGCTTCGACGACTCGTCAACATTCCAGGTAAAATAGCACAGGTTTAAATCCGAGGATACAAAAATACTTCCTACTTTAAGCTTTCTCGTCTTTAGTGATTGAGGCCGCTCACGTGTTCGATACCTCGGCAAATTATATATTTTTCTTTAAACTCACCGCAAGTTTATTCGACCACATTAAGACCCACAGGAGAAAAAAACACTGACTGAAAGACGGGATTCAATCATCACAGGAGACCACGATGGGAAAAGACTGAACAGTCACTTCAAGTAGATTCATGCTCTGAGACGAGGCCACGGAGATCTTCAGCAGGAAACCTCGGAAACCTTCGAGAGTTTAAGAGACTTTAACTAAAGTGGGAGAAAAGCCACAGTCGACTTACAGAGCCGTGTGCAAAGTTCCTGTTCGGAGAAGCAGTGCTTGGTTTCTTGTTGCATTGATTTTTTCTTTGTAACAGTCAATGCCATGGGTTCTGAGACTTGGCAGAGTTGAACCAGCAACTAAACAGAGGCCCGAGGGCCGCTCACCATCAGCCCTGAACACGGGCCAATCATCACCATGATAGAGAGACAACACAGAGAGGGGGGGGGGGGGTGCAGCTGACGTCCAGGTTTGACTCTCGATCGTCATCAACCAGAATCTGAGGTTATTTTAAAGCAAGACTGGGCAAAGTTCTGAATCAGGTTTAAGTTCAAACTTCTCACTGCGAGAAGATGGAGAAGTTGGGACATCAATCACAGCAGGAAGTTGGTTTGTCTCTCACTTCCTGTTTGGTAACAGCAGACGATCTTCTGTTAGAGACCAAGAACCTTGAAGGAACTCACAACTAAACCTTTGTTTGGAACCAAGAACCAAACTGACGACTGTTCCAGGTTCTCTGGTTCTCTGGGGTAGAACTTCCCACAGGGAAGCAGCTGTGGCTAAGGGGTTAAAGTGGTTGTCCTCTAACCAGGAGGTTTGGGTTCAATACCAGTCTTCCCCATCTGCATGCTGAAGGGTCCTTGGGCAAGATACTGAACTCCAAATGCCCCTCATAGAAAAACTGTATGAATGTGACTGTGAAAACCTGTAGTGTAAAGCGCTTTGTGTCATCAAGTCTAGAAAACATCTGGATAAATACAGACCATTTACCATGATGGGATTTGTCTCATCTGTACATCTCTTCTGATTCTGTGGAAACGCAAACAGACCTTGACTTCCTTACTGAGTTCCTGAGTTGAGTTCCTGTGGGTCCTTGGAAGCATTGGGTCAAAAAAGGCTGGTTCTACGAACCACTGAGCGACTCCTTCAGACCGAAGAGTTTTAACGGAGGATAATCTAACGTGTGCTGCGCGGCTGCTCCACTGACCTGCGAGGGCCGATGTCGTAGAAAGTGTAGAGACGTCAAACATGGCGACAGAACCAATGACATGATGTTTCAGTGTGAATTGAAATAAAAGCTGTTGTTGAAAATTTGCCCAGTGAAGCTTTAAATCCTCAGAAGTTGTTCCGACTCTACAGCGAGCTGCTCAGTATCTCTGACACTTGGGCATTGGTTTGGTCGTCTGAATCTACGTCCTGCGCAGTGGCTCCCTCTGGCCCCTCCCCATCCCCCCCAGACGCCGCCCCGTGCGCCTCGACCATCGACACACCTGCAGCCGCCGCCTTCTCTGCCATCTCTCCACCTTCCTCCTCGTCCCAGCCCCTCCTCTCGTGGCCCGGCGACAGCTTGTTGCAGGGCTCTACGAAGATCCTGCGGACGTGGGGCCGTGGCTCCCGCTGTCGGCCCCTCCGACTCTCGAGGACGTGGGAGGCGTGGCTAACGTAGGTGGTGCCCTGTGGGTTGGGCAGGTCCCCGAGCAGGGGAAGGTTTGTTTCTAGCTGCTTGGTGTAGATGCCCTCAGATAAAGACCCGGTGTGACTCTCCCCGCTCTGGCCCCTCAGCCAGCGCTGGGGCCCACTGAAGTACTGGCCCCTGTGACTCCTGGAGAGCAGTTTGCGCTTGGCGGGGGGGTTGGTGAGGGCCCTTAGGGGAGCAACCTCCTCCTGGTGGCTCTTGGACAGGGAGAGGCCCTCCAGAGTCTTGGTGGTGTCGGACAGACCCGGGGAGAGGGGGAGGGACAGAGGCAGGTCTTTGGAGAATCTGGGGGAGAGGGGGAGGGACGGAGAGGTGGGGAGGGTCCTGGACAGGGAGGGCGATCGAGGTAAAGTGGATATAGAGAGAGGGAAGTCTTTGGATAGAGAGGGAGAGTGAGGGAGAAGGGGGGAGGAGAGAGGAGCGTCTTTAGATGTGGGATCCTTCACCGTTGGGGAGAGGGGGGGATCTTTGGGCGGGCAGACGCTGTACCTTCGAGAGAGAACGAAGAGACGTGTTAACAACATGGCCGACAAGGAGGAGGTCAGGTGATCAAACAAACCGATCAGCTGACCTCCGAGCTGCCGTCACCGGAACATCGTGAATTTATCAACGTAAACGGACGAAACGAGAACGAGAGGATACGTCGTGTTCGAGGAAGAATCACAATATGATGATGTCATGTAACTTCCTGACAGGATGTTGGATCAACCAATCAGATGAACTTGTTCCTGTAAACACAACTGACATCAACCGAGGCTCAGGAGACGTTTGATCGATGACGACATGTTTCCGAACAGACGGATGGTTCCTGGTCTCAAGTAACTGAACATCTTCATAAAGGACATAAACTCACCTGAGCTCGTGGATCTGCAGCACATCGGGGGCGCTGCCGCCCAGCGAGTGCACGGCCTGCTGGGACAGGTCCTGGGACGGAGAGTAGAGCAGGTCCAGCTCGCGGGGGCTCAGTGCGTCGCTGGAGTCGTAGTCGCTGTCTGTCGGCAGAAAAACCTCAGAGGAGCCGTCTTCATCGGAGCCAAGCAGAGAGTCTGAGATCACAGATAAAGTTCAGTCAGGTTTATTCATATGGAACATTCAAATATTATCTGTGTTTTGATGAGCGACTCACCACTGATGGCTTTCCTCCTGTGGAGTTCAGGCGAGGGCGAAGGCGTGGGCAAGTAGTCCATGGTCGAGGAGGTGGAGTCGGTCTTTTGTTGGTCGGAGAGACTCTCTGGAGCGTTGGCGTCTACCAGGCAGGTGATCGGTGCGCCGCCACGAGGCTGCTTGTAGCGAGCGTACTGCAAAGCGTCCGTGATCCAACGAAGGTCCCGACGCATTTCGTCCAGTTGCTACAGAAACGCAGAGCGAAACAAAGATACAAACTTTAAATGTTTTTCATCCCGAGTTTTCTTGTACACATTAGTGACTGTTTCTATGCAGATGATATATTTTTGTTTGTTATTATTAAGAGTCGACACAGTATTAAAAACTTTCGTCTGGCAAGAGGTTCGATAAACAAACAAACAAAAAGGATTCTACTGAAATGTCTCGTTCATGAGTAGAAACACTTAAAAAAAGCAACTACTAAATTCTTAATAACTTCTTAATTCTTAATAACTTCCCCCCCACCTGACAACACGCCCCCGTCAGACGCCGTCTACAAACCAATCAGAGTCAAGTACAGGTAGACTCCGCCCACGTAGGTGATGATGACAGGACGTACGCATGTCAGACTAAACTCTTTAGATTAAATTACAATGAGAAACCAGAACTAACAGATCAAAGGAAACAACAAACGTTTCATTTCATCTTGTTTTAATCAGATGATTTGTTGATGAGACGTTTACTGACACAGGGAAGTTCAGTGTTTTACAGTTTCACTGTGTCAGCTGTTGAACTAATGGTTCTTCAAGAGTAGAAGTGAAGAAAGTATGAAAGTCTGAGATTCTCTGAAGAGTTCGCCACCGCCG
This sequence comes from Hippoglossus hippoglossus, assembly GCF_009819705.1. Lineage (NCBI taxonomy): Eukaryota > Metazoa > Chordata > Actinopteri > Pleuronectiformes > Pleuronectidae > Hippoglossus > Hippoglossus hippoglossus. Next base: position 614,856 of record NC_047169.1, on the reverse strand, counting down.
CTGTTAATGGAGACGACCACAAAACCACAAGGGTGAGCTCCGACCACAGAGTGTGTGTGTGTGTGTGTGTGTGTGTGTGTGTGTGTGTGTGTGTGTGTGTGTGTGTGTGTGTGCAGGACAGAGTGTGAAAAGTACCACGTATGTCATCACAGAAAATGTTTTAAAGAGGTCCTCATAAGTATAGAAGTACAACAAATCACAGTCTGACGTGGGAGGTCCCTGTGTGTGTGTGTGTGTGTGTGTGTGTGTGTGTGTGTGTGTGTGTGTGTGTGTGTGTCTCAGTGAAAGTGGGTTAGCATAAAGATGACGTGATGCCGTCTAATTGGTCGGTTTGTTTAGACTCTTTGGCGTCTGCTGAACTCGACATGTGGCTTTTCTTCTTCGCTTGTTTCTGCTCTGTATCACGCCTGAAGACACGAGGACATGTCAGAGAGACGCAGGACGAGAGACGAGTTAGATTCAAGAAGCTGAGACTTGATCAATTCGTTCTGTTACGTCAGCGTTGTATAAAAAATGATGGTTTTAGGTCTTTTATGCTTCTTATGAAATCATATGATGATAAAATTTGATATATTTTCACAAGATGTGACACAAAAACAGAAGCATCATTAAAAACTGGAGGTAAAATAAATGTCTCTGCTGGAATCAGAATAAATCAGAGTGAATCAAACTCGGCTGCAGATGTTTTCATTTGATGTGGGAGCAGATTTTATTTTTAAACCTTCGTCCTGTTTAAAGATTTCTTCCCACACATATTAAATAATTCAGTCCTGAGTCTTTCACAGCCCAGTTTGTTTCCATCAACTTGTTTCCAGACTTGGTTCCACTGTCTCCAGGTTTTTATAAAGACTTTCATCTGATGAAGCAGCAGAAAACAGACTCAGACGTGTGAAGTGCAGATAAAGAATTCTGAATTATAAGGATTCGACTTTTAGGAACATTTGACCTTTCACAGTGACGACAGGACGAAGAGACTCGTGACAATGATCCAGCAGCAGAGACACTGATGACGTTCAGTGAACAGTCTGCGTCTCACCTGGATGTAGTCCAGGATGAGCTGGTGTCTTTGTTTGGCTGTGGTCACCTCGCTGTCGGTGATGGCCTCCCGCAGTGCTTGCTGGGTAATGAGGGCGTCCAGGTCCAGGACGGAGGACAGACGGCAGTACAGACTGATGAACTTCTCTTTGTAGGTGCAGAAATGAACTGCAGGAAGAAAAGAGACGAGACGACGATGACATCAAAACCAAACTGAAAAAGATCAAACTGCATGAGACGGAAATAAATCACTTGTGTTTTTAATCCAAAAATAAAATATGAATCAGTTTAAAAAACATTTGAAGGTTATTTTGACAGAACAGTAAATGGAGTTTGTTTTTTAACGTCACTCTCTGAGTCATGTGACCTGTGACCCACTAAAACATGGACCATCATCTTTGTGTTCTGCTGATTTCAGGTCGGACGTAAAAAACACTTTGACTGAGTGAAGAGAACGGAGCAGGTCAGTGTGTGTGTGTGTGTACAAAGAGAGAGTATTGTGCAGTGTGTGTGGGTGTTATTGACACATTAGTGTGTGTGTGTTTATGTGTGTGTGGGGGTCAGCGGAGAGGCCGTCCTGCTGGAGCCTGAACACTGATTTAGTGCCTCTCTGCAGACGTGTGTGTGTGTGTGTGAACAGACTGGGCTTTGTTCCTCTCTCACACACACACACACACACACACACACACACACACACACACACACACACACACACACACACACACACACACACACACACACACACACACACACACACACATAAAGTTGATGGACAGACATGTTGTGTGAAATGACTTCTGTCCACTTGCTTCTCGTCTGAATGAACGTGTGAGAAGTTCCCACCTGGTTCCTTCAGCTCAGTCGGGAAGCGTCAGGAACGTTCTCTAATAATCAACAACCTTATTTAACTGTCTTCGCATTAACGTGATTTGATTGGCCGATGATGCATTTCAGCGTCATGTGATGTCACAACATTCAAAGTGAAGGAGCGTGGGCGTTTCCGTGACGATCTGTGTGTGTGTGTGTGTGTGTGTGTGTGTGTGTGTGTGTGTTGTTACCCAGTTCGAACATCGGCAGGGGGAGGAGGAGGAACCCTGACAGGGGGGTGTAGGGGTTGGACTGCCCGGGGGCGGAGCAAACGTCATCGGCCGCCGGCAGCAGCAGCAGGAAGGAGACGCCGTGACCGAGCTCCACCACTTCCTGGCTGTAGACACGGAAGTGACGGGCCTGAGGACGAACACGTCAGTGTCATGTCAACATAAAATCTCCTGGACACACCCGTCTCTGTGGACAGTTACCATGGTTACAGCTATGACCACTGTTCACACGTGTGCGTACCTGGTGCAGAGGTTGGTTGATGAGCTTCAGCAGAGACTTGATCGCCGTCTGCAGCTCGTAGAACAGTAAGGGGGCGTGGCTCTCTGCTCTGGGCCCGCCCTCCTCGCCCTCCGTCCTGCCGTGCTCCGTCTCACCTGCGGCAGCCAGCTTCTGGATCCAGTCCCACTCGTCCCTGAACACACACAGACAGACACACACACACAGGAATGCAGTGTTTCAGCAGTGCCTTCAAGCTCTGAGCCAATCAGATCAGATCTGTGTTACCTGCTCACCTGGTGTCAGCGTGTGTGGCACGTACCTGGAGACGTTGGCGTTCTCTCGGACGCGGGTGTGACAGAGCATGTTGGGAGTTCGCTGCGACACCAGGACTCGGATTTGGTCGACGGAGCTGCTGAGCTTCAGGAAGCCCAGGTAGAGGCCGGGCGCCAGGCGATGAGTGCCGCGCCGCTGGTACGCCAAGATGTCCTGAGGTCAGAGACAGGAACCGTCGTCACTCAACCGGTCACCAGTAGAAACGTGAACCACGTTAAAAACCAACGTGTCGTCCTTCCTCACCTGGATGGTGATGATGAGGATGTCGAGGGCGTACGGCTCCTCCGGCGTGGACAGAGACTTCCTCTGGCTCTGCAGTTTCGTCACCTGCATCCACTTCCCGCTGAACAGCGCGTGCTGACTCTCCGTGTCGTGGATCGTCACCAGCAGCACGTTGCCGTGGCGATCCTTGATGGGCTCGTAGTGGACGCGGCCCAGGTTGTGAGTTCCCAGGAGGTTCTGATGGTTTGTTTAATCGTCACATGACATGAAATCAGTTTAATCTGCGGCTGAGACGACTTGTTGTCAAGGAAACGACACAAAAACTGAAACTAAAGAAAAATTTATTCTGTGATTCTGATCAAGTTTTAGTGACAATAGAAACTTTTTTTGTTCTTTTCATTGTGAAGTAAATGTTGTTGTAGCAGCTGCATAGTAAAGAACTGAATCTAGATTATTTCTGTATTTAACCTGGATTAACTCTGGATTAAGTCTGGATTAACTCTGGATTAAGTCTGGATTAAGTCTGGATTAAGTCTGGATTAAGTCTGGATTAACTCTGGATTAAGTCTGGATTAAGTCTGGATTAAGTCTGGATTAACTCTGGATTAAGTCTGGATTAAGTCTGGATTAACTCTGGATTAAGTCTGGATTAAGTCTGGATTAAGTCTGGGATGTAGTCCTTTGGATTTAGACTGGACTGAGTCTGGATTCAGTCTGAATGCAGAATTAACACCATCATCATATCTGAATGAAACAGTTTCAGTTTTTCTCTCTTTGCTTTGTGTCATTTATTAAACTTAACGAATCCAGTTTCTGGATCCTGACCTGCAGCTGCGCGGCGGCGGTGAGCATCTTGTGTCGAGCCTGCAGCGTGGACGAGGACGACATGGAGACGGACATGCTCTGTCTCAGCCACCGCACGTCCTCCCACATACAGGACAGCTGGAGACAGAGGAGACAGATTCCAAACTTATTCTGAAACGTCGCCAGCGCAAAGTGACGCTGATCCAGAATCACCACAAACACAAAACGTGAGGTGTGTGGCGTGGACGTGAGGTGCGTGGCGAGGACGTGAG
>NC_047169.1:593373-605873 GCF_009819705.1 Hippoglossus hippoglossus | reverse complement strand
CCTGAACACACCTGAACACACCTGGACACACCTGAACACATGTGGACACACCTGGACACACCTGAACACACCTGAACACACCTGGACACACCTGAACACATGTGGACACACCTGGACACACCTGGACACACCTGAACACACCTGGACACACCTGAACACACCTGAACACATCTGGACACACCTGAACACACCTGGACACACCTGGACACACCTGGACACACCTGAACACACCTGGACACACCTGGACACACCTGGACACACCTGAACACATCTGGACACACCTGGACACACCTGGACACACCTGGACACACCTGAACACACCTGGACACACCTGGACACACCTGAACACACCTGAACACATCTGGACACACCTGAACACATGTGGACACACCTGGACACACCTGGACACACCTGGACACACCTGAACACATCTGGACACACCTGAACACATGTGGACACACCTGGACACACCTGGACACACCTGGACACACCTGGACACACCTGAACACATCTGGACACACCTGAACACATGTGGACACACCTGGACACACCTGGACACACCTGGACACACCTGAACACACCTGGACACACCTGGACACACCTGAACACATGTGGACACACCTGGACACACCTGGACACACCTGAACACACCTGGACACACCTGGACACACCTGGACACACCTGAACACACCTGGACACACCTGAACACATGTGGACACACCTGGACACACCTGAACACAGCTGGACACACCTCGACACATGTGGACACACCTGAACACACCTGAACACATGTGGACACACCTGGACACACCTGGACACACCTGAACACACCTGGACACACCTGGACACACCTGGACACACCTGAACACACCTGGACACACCTGGACACACCTGAACACACCTGGACACACCTGAACACAGCTGGACACAGCTGGACACACCTCGACACATGTGGACACACCTGGACACACCTGGACACACCTGGACACACCTGAACACACCTGGACACACCTGGACTCAGACACGTGGACTCACCTCCGCAGCAGTAGTGTGTGTGCGTGGCTCGGACCTGCTGCAGCAGACGCTCCATGGCCTCGATGTGTCCTCGTCTCTTCGGCTCCCGACCGTCACTCTCCCTCCAATCTGAGCAGCCAATCAGAGGAGAGACGTAAACATGTTAATAATAAACTGTTGGTGAATAAATTCACTTGAATTTCCCAACAGCTTTTAAATGGAGATTTTAGATCCTGTCACTGTGTCGTCTTCTGTCTCTTTACAACGCACACGCACACACACACACACACACACACACACACACACTCACACGCACACACACACACTCACACACACACTCACACACACGCACGCACACACACACACACACACTCACACACACTCACACGCACGCACACACACACTCACACGCACACACACACACACTCACACGCACACACACACACACTCACACGCACACACACACACACTCACACGCACACACTCACACGCACACACACACTCACACGCACACACACACACTCACACGCACACACACACACACACTCACACGCACACACACACACACTCACACACACACGCACACACACACTCACACGCACACACACACACGCTCACGCGCACGCACGCACGCACACTCGCACGCACACACACACTCACACGCACACACACACACTCACACGCACACACACACACACACACACACACACACACACACTCACACACACACGCACACTCACACGCACACACTCACACACTCACACGCACACACACACTCACACGCACACACACACACTCACACGCACACACACACACACTCACACACACACTCACACACACACGCACACACACACTCACACACACGCTCACGCACGCACGCACACACACACACTCACACACACACACACACTCACACGCACACACACACACACACGCACACACACACACACACACGCTCACGCGCACGCACGCACGCACACACACACACTCACGCGCACGCACACACACACGCTCACGCGCACGCACGCACGCACACACACACGCTCACGCGCACGCACGCACGCACACACACACACTCACACACACACACACACACACACTCACACACACACACACTCACACAATGTCCAAAGCTCCTGAAATGATGAATTTCAGCCGATTTTTTAAGGACGAACAATACGTGTTGCGAGGAGGTTGTGACCTGATGTCAATAAGAAAAGGAGGAGGAGGAGGAGGAGGAGGAGGAGGAGGAGGAGGAGGAGGAGGAGGAGGAGGAGGAACTCACTGGAAGGAGCTGCAGATGGGGGGAGCGAGGAGGTGGGCGGACCCCAGCCCTTCATGTTAAAGGCCGACACTCGAACGTAGTAAAGTCGACCCTGAAAGGTTAAAAAACATCTGTTAATAAAATCACAAAGATTAAAGAGACAAGTGCTTTTTAAATGTAAAATAATAAAAGATATTTTTACAAATCACAGGTAACTTGATAAATCAAAGTTTTCAAGGAGACAGAAATGTTCAGAGGTCAGAAGCTGCTCTGACGTTAAACATACAAAATAAATTCACTTTTAATTCAAAGTGCTGGAACAGTTATGTAACAAGAGGCTCTGAACAGTTTCTACTGTCACAGCTCACGACTGTCAGTGTCCTTGACGAGTCAGTAGCTCAGCCTGGTTCACACAGTGTGTGAGGTCTGACAGGAACAACTGACACACATCAATCACTTCATGTCAGAACAGTTCAGAGGCTTCATCAGATCAAATCCGTTCAACATTCAGACGATGAGACGATGGGAGTGTTACCGTGGTCAGACTGCTGATGGTGCACTTCAGACTCTGCAGGTTGTCCAACAGCGTCTCTCCAGCGAGGAGAGAGAAGTCCTTCAAACAGCTCCACTCCACTGCACACACACAGACACACACACACAGACACACACACACACACACACACACACACTGTGTCCACAACAGCTTCTCTTTTCATTGAAAATCAATAGAAATGAACATGAACCTTGTCACTGCTCAGATCAGACGTGTGTGTCACATCATCTCTAATCGTCTATAATTCTTTCTGATCTTCTCTAATTATCTATAATTGCCTGAAATCCTTAAATCAGGAAGCAAGTGATGAGATTAAGACTCAGATCAGCAGGTGAAGCGATGAGGAATCGAACTCTGCTCGTTAATGAAAGTGTTCAGTGATCTGTAAGAGTGACGTTCTGTTACCTCGGTATTTGGTCACCACCGTAGAGTTGAGACACAGCGGCTCCTGGAACGTGACGGTCAGCGTGGAGCTGCTGCTCACGCTCAGACGCACCATAGACGGGGCCTCCGGAGCTCCTGAGCAGGGGCACGGAGACAACGTGTGACACATGAGGAGCAGAGACGTGACATCATCGAGTACCAACCAGCGATTTGTCCAACTGACTGAGAGCTCGAGGACACGCCCAACTACACCTGCAGCCATTGGACGGTGATAGATGTCAATCACACTGTGGTATCCACCCCCCAACACATTTTCTCTTAGACTTCTATAGAAACTACCAGTGGAGTCGCCCCCTGCTGGTCACTACTCAGAAGACAGGTTTCAGGCATTAGCTTCACTTTCTGGAACTGGCATCTACATCTATTTTAATTATATTTTTTATAAACAGTCTATGTTTCTGATGTATTTCCAGTGTCTCTAGGTGGCGCTGTTTGCGACTGGATATTTGTCTCCCTCTCGTGGTTCTGGTTTTAAAATGTCAACCATCTTCAGCAGTGGAGGTCGTCCTGCAGAAACGCAGAATGTAAAGTCCCCCGATGTAACCAGACACTTTCTGAGGAAACGTTTAACATCTGATGAATAAACGTGTAAAACTCTGTCATGAAAGTTAACGAGCTGCAGCAGCTTTCATCCGGTTAATGAGTCGGAGTGTGAAGCTTCAGTTTCCTCATGTGACAACTCGACGAACATCTTCATCTGAATCTTGTGTCTCTGCAGGAATCTGAATCCAAACCTCTCCGCTCATGACTGAAGGTGAACACATGTCAATGTGACCTTCAGGTAAAACAGAGCAGAGGTCGCTGAGGTCAAAGGTCACACGATGGCCTCATTTATAATTGTGTTTACGCATCTTTCAGACAAGATTTTGTGCGCACGCCACTTTTCACAGGAAGTGGCGATGCAGACGTGAGGAGGTGAATTGAAGCCAGATTATTGATCCACTTCATCATTAACATTAAAACCAACAGTTTTATTTCTGCTCGTGCGACTGTTCCATAAGAACCTTCACCTTAAAGCCAATTACTGTCACATAGAATAACAGTTGATAACACACAACAATAACACAACAATAACACACAACTGAGTGATTTACAGTTTTTAAATATATATTCTATAATAAGTACGACTTCAGTTTTCATGTAATGTGTGTGTGTGTGTGTGTGTGTGTGTGTGTGTGTGTGTGTGTGTGTGTGTGTGTGTGTGTGTGTGAAACTGAATATTAATGAATAAACACCATTTTCAGCTTTTGTGCACACGCAGACTTTAAGTGTGAATCCTGTTTTAGAAAAGAGGCCCCAGGTCAGTTGTGAGCTCAGAACCGTTTAAAGTCCAGGTTAATGAAAAGCTGACGTCCTGCAGCCTCTTTAATCAGCACAGGAAACTGGTGTGTAACCACGGCGACTCACGTGCGTGCTGGAAGCCCGTCCTCATGCGTTTGTACAGTTTGCTCCTCCACTCCCAGATTCTCAGCTGTTTGTCTTTGTGACAGGCCTCGAGCGACAGGCCGTCCCTCTGGGCCTGCGCCGCCAGGTCCGCCGCCCGCCGCTCCGCCTCCAGCATCAGAGAGCTCAGGTGAGCCTCCCGACTCGCCACGCTCACGACTGCAACACACACACACACACACACACACACACACACACACACACACACACACACACACACACACACACACACACATAGAATATATCCAGATTTTTAATGAAATAAAGACAGTTTTATAGAAGAAGTGATTTTTACTCAAACTATTTGTGATGATTAAATAAAGTTTTACAGAGGAACTCGTCGTGGTCGTCAGAACAGACACAACCACAACCAAACACCTCCTCCATGTTAGCAGATGGGAAATGGACCCCCCAAAAAATCAGTTCACGTTAAATACATTTTCACTAACGGTTATTGATCGTCTACATATTCTGTCATTGGTGCATTGCTGCCTCCTGGTGGACTGGAGTCGTCAGTTTATTCGTCGTTCTGCAGGAACCTTGAGTTCCCTGGTTTTAAAAGTTTCAGGGAACTTTTGTTATTGTGTGAGTTCAGTCCTGAATGTGACTGAACATAGTAAATATACAACATGTGTGAGCTTCTGTTACCTTTTCATGGAAACAGACGAGTAACACACTCAGTTCTGTCTGTGTGTGTGTGTCTGTGTGTGTCTGTGTGTGTGTCCTCTACATTTGTCACGGTGAAACTCTCCGTCTGCCAACTCGCCCAAACACTGCGGCTTTACTGCTCGCACGCCCGCTCACTCTCCGCTCACTCTCCGCTCCACTTCTTAGTCACAGCCAGTGACAGCAACACAAACAAACAACAACACCCTCATTCACACACACACACACACACACACACACACACACACACACACACACACACACACACACACACACACACACACACACACAGAGCTTTCTTTTTTTCTTCATTCATTAAGTTAATAAATACAAACCAATCGATCACTGAGCATTTCACGGATTCATCCGACGACTCATCCACTCTCACAGTGACGGTGCATTCCAGTGCTGTCGGAATAATCTGGAGAAACCAGCTCCCAACTGAGCAGAGTTATGTTTGCTCAGGTATGAACAAACAAGTCGGTGAATATTTTGCTAAAAGACTTGTTGATATGAAGAAACAGAAAATCTGGATTAATGTGGAATATCAACTCAATTACAACTGTTCCCGTGTAATAGATTTTTATCAATTTCAATCTATGTTCTTCAAAGATGTTTTTAACGTCACACAAACCACTGAGTTGTTAATTAATTAAAATCTGAACCGTTCCATTAATCTACAGATCAACACGACGGATCATGTGATGTTTGTGTCCAGTGTTTTCTCTCTTTTAGCTCCATGTTTGGTTTCCTCCACATTCTCCTTAACTGCTAAATAAATTATCGTCCGTAAATGAACACACACACATTGTGATGAAACATCGTCCTGTTGAATCACATCAGAGTTCAGGGTAAACAAAGACACACAATGATGATGTCACATCTGATCAATACATGAAAATAATACGAGGAAATAAATCGTCTTCCCTTTGATTTAGTTTGAAATATTCTTTACTATAATTATGAATAATCTGAACTTTTACTTGTTTTAAAATATTTGTATCTTATATAAAGACAACACTTTATTTCTGGTGTTTAATAGGTTTGTTTTCTCTTAATATTTGAGTATTTAAACGAGCTGAGTGTATGAACTGTAAACACACACACACACACACACACACACACACACACACACACACACACACACACACACACACACACACACACACACACACACACACACACACTGTCAGCTGGCTGATTTACTTGGCTCTTGAGGAATGACATAAACAGAGAGCAGCAGGTCTCAGGAGGGAAACAGCGGCCGTGTTTACTCTGAGTTTGTTGACATGGATGGGATCGTACCGCCGCCCGGCGCCCGCACCGCTGCGTGGAGGGCTCCTCGCCGCAGCTGCCCCACGCAACAATAAATCACTTAGCTGTAATTGCCCCGGCCTTACATGCATCATTGGAAAAGTTAAACCATTAAACGACAAACCTTATTAAAGCTGTTGGACGGGGAGTCTCACAAGAGGCCCCGCTGTAAAGTGTCCACTGTTTGTCTCACACACACACACACACACACACACACACACACACACACACACACACACACACACACACACACGTGGGGGCTAATGTTTTTTTTTAGGAGTAAGGTAAGAACCACCTGTCTTTATGGACGACAACAGGGAGACTGATGGAGGGGGAACTGTGTGTGGGGGGGGGGGAATAGCAGAGCCATTCAGCTCGGGGTGGGGGGGGGGGGGGGGGGGGGGCAGACTGAGCAGCAGACACACACACACACACACACACACACACACACACACACACACACACACACACACACACACACACACTGAGCAGCAGACACACACACACCTTTCTACTTCTGTCTTAGTGAGGACACTCATTGACATAATACATTCCTTAGCCCCTCCCCCTAACCTTGACCATCACAACTAAATGTCTGACCCTAACCCAAACCAGGTCCTGACCCAAACCAGGTCCTAACCCAAACCAGGTCCTGACCCAAACCAGGTCCTGACCCAAACCAGGTCCTAACCCAAACCAGGTCCTGACCCAAACCAGGTCCTGACCCAAACCAGGTCCTGACCCAAACCAGGTCCTAACCCAAACCAGGTCCTGACCCAAACCAAGTCCTGACCCAAACCAGGTCCTAACCCAAACCAGGTCCTAACCCAAACCAAGTCCTGACCCTCAAACAGTCCATTATAAGTGGGACAGAATGACTAAATGTCCTCACAAAGATATCTGTACAAGTACACACAGACACACACTTTAACTCTGACCAAACTGATCAGAAACATGAAAACTCAAACTACCTGAAAGGACAGAAACTATCTTTCTTTTTTTTATTTGGTCCATGTCCCCTCTGATAACATGGAGGAGGAGAGGTTTATGACCTATACTGCCCCCAGGGGTGCCCTCTAGTGGACGTATTGATTTACACCAATACAAACGTAGGAACAGTGTACAACGTTTTTCTCCGCCTGGTTAATAAACGTGATGTTGACGTGGCGTACTCACAGTGAGGACTCTCCTTGCCGCCAGCCTTCAGCAGCAGTTTGGCGATGGGCGTGTTGTTGGTCATGATGGCGATGTCCAGCGGCGTCAGGCCCTGGCTGTTGGGGGTGTTCAGGTCCAGCTCCTCGGCCGAGAATTGATAGAGAAGAATCTGCACCGTGTCCAGGTCCTGCTGCTCCACCGCCTCGAAGATGCAGTCGCTGCCCTGCATCGTCTGCAGAGGGCGACAGCCAACACTCATCACATGACACAGGAAGTCAGAGAAATAAAGTTCAAACCTGCTGCAGATAAAAGTCTTTACTGTGCGACAGCGAAGCCGAGAATCACTGAGTCATTTGAATAAAAGATTTAAATTAAACCTGGAATCACAGTTTTTTCACTCAGCTGCACAACAATTCTTTATGGACTAGCTCCTCCTCCTGGACTGGAGGTTAACCATGAAACCAGAGGAGGCCGTTATGTTCACAGTACATTTGGCAGCTCAGATCTTTCAGAGCCTCGAAAATCTGGAATTGATTCAGAAACTGTACCAATTACTACACTTTTCAAATGAAATTGAAATATGATTTTAAACCAAATCAAATCTGTGCCCATGAGTCTTGCTCCCAACTGGATTATTTGCCTCGATGTCCTCTCAGATAACATGTATGCTAACATTGCAGTAATTTTATTAATATGTTCTGAGCAAGAATATTAGTATAATGAGTATTGTGCTCCTGCTGTCCTCCTGCTCAGGGACTACAGCTGCAGATTAGCTTTTACAGCTAACCCTGAAATATTTACATTGTCTCCGAGAGGAATCAAATATCAGTGAGGCTGGAGAAGGTTTGTTTCACAGCAGCAGAGCAGAAATATATTTATATATATTATAGTATTTTGAGGACTTTTCTCCGTCACTGTGGAGCTGAAGTGTCGTTTCACACAAAGTGAAGAAAACAACTTCTGCTTTTCGTGTGTTTGGGGCTTTTCAGATCAGCTGCTAGACGTGCGTAACGTGCACGGAGGAAAGTATTTCATTCGCACGGCAGATGCAGCTGACCAATCAGAGCAGACCGGACTTCAGCAGGGGGGGGGGTTCTTAAAGAGACAGGAGCTGAAGTGTTTGAGACAGAGGCTGAAGAGAGGAGCTGCAGCGATGGACACAGAGGAAACAGTTACAACACAAATTAAAATGATCAACATGAAGATGAACAGAATATTTCTCCTTCAAAGAAACGTCATTAAATCGACTTTATCTCAGATCGAACAAACACTGATCGTCTGCTCCGTCACGTTGATTTCTTATTTTAATATATTTGATATCTTGATTCACCCGATTTCAGACGGTGCAGTGAGATACATCCCCCCCCCCCCTCAACCTCTTTCTTCCATCTGTGACTGGTCTGTAAATGTCAGCAGGCTGCGCACACACACACACACACACACACACACACACACACACACACACACACACACACACACACACACAGTGTGACCTGCATCACCCGTCACACACGATGAATCTCAGTGACCAAATGTTTCGCAGGGATGATGTGATGATGGTGACAGATATGGAGAAGTGGCAATGAAGAGCGAGAACGCCGCTTCACGCTGAAACTAAAAGAGTGACACCATCCATCAGCGCCTCAGCGCCCTTGAGCAAGGTGTTTCACGAGATCTTTTACAATTTAACGGTAAGCTGTTTGTACATGAAGTAAAAACAGAGAGAAGACAACTCCAGAGCGGTGACAACCGGACAGACGGCTTCTTGATGTAACCGCCGCCTGAGGCCGCCGCTAAGATCTAATTAAAGTTGTGGCAGATGAGGGGGGGGGGGGGGGGGGGTGTTCAGCCTGTTAACAGAATTGGCTTCAAACCAGATCTTTATTGACCCGTCTGTGTCAGGCACCAGCAGCTGAGCAGGTTTTCTACTGTGAATCACGATATGTCGCAACACAACACTGACACCTGCTGGTGACCAGTTAGCTGCATGTAGCCGATGATGAGGATAAAACATTCCTGTTTCTTCTTCGACTTCAAACGCTTCTGTTTCGACTCATTTTATAAAAAAACGACACATTCGTTGAAACAGAACAACAACATTGGTCAAACAAAGTTCAAGTGAGACACGACACACGTTCGGACGTATCTGCTTCTTTCTTCAGGTGCATTATTCATATATTTTTGTTTGGTCAATGTCCCAAGTGCTAACATGGAGGAGGTTTAAGACCTTTACTACAGCCAGCCACCAGGGGGCAAATGGAACGTGTTTTCTTCACTTGAGAGGAGCCTTTATGTCGTCCATCTTTACTTACAGTCTGTGGGAACTACGACCTCGTCCAGCTTTCATTAGCTTTAGACTCTGCTGCCCTCTAGGGGACACATTTATAGGTTGGATTCATTGAAATGGAGCCAGAAACTTTTACTATTTTAATGATATAGATAATATTGTTCTTCAGTCGTGATAATTACCGAAACACATGAGCAACTGGTTGAACCTGGGGGCTCCTGGGGGCCCGTGTCAGTCGTTTTAGTGATTTGAATTTAACAAAAGTTTAAATACATCGACATAAGCTGATTGTTTGAAGAATTTAGAGATAAAATGATCAGAGAGCTCAGGAGAGAGAGCGGGTCGTCCACTAATCAGAAGGTCGGTGGTTCGATAGCCGGGTCCTTCTGTCCGCATGTTGAAGTGTCCAAATCCTAAACTGTCCCTGACGTCAGTGTGAGCTAAATATAGAGGAGCTGTTTAAATGTGTGAAAGTGAGTCACTGTGTTAAAAGCTTTGAGTCATCGTTAAAACGAGAAAAGTCATAAATCAAGAAATGAATCAGCTGCTGCAGTTTCAGATGATTCATATCAACGGACACGTGATGTCTGAAACTTTAAATATCATCGTGTACCGTGTGTCCTGTCACGACTCGGCTCAGGGGCCGAGACAAAGAGAGGGAGGAGTTACCTGAGACAACGAACAAAACACAAACTAACAAGGCAATGAGATGTGTTCACCAGTGGAATCAGTGGGGGGGGAGTGAAGCGTGTGTGTGGTGCTTGGAAACACGAGGAGGTTCCAGATCTTTTGGTGATGAGGGCCGACGCCGGTGTGGATGAGCTGGAAACAACAACACTGATCTTTCCACAGCAGAGTTTATACGTCATGTCCGGCCTCCTGCTGCTCTACAGGCTCCGCCCCTGCTGCTCTACAGGCTCCGCCCCTCGCCTGGATGTTCCCACATGTTCCTGTTTGAACGAGTCGGACCCGACAACCTGCTGCTGCTGCTTCACAAACACTAACTACAGGAAATGTCTGAAAACAGCTTCAGTAAACTCACAGAGGCCTTGCGGAGACGATCCGTCTTCCCGAAGAAGTAGGCATCTTCGAAGGAGGAGGTGCTTCCTCGCAGCTTCTCTGACAGGTTCCTGTAGAGGCGCTTGGCGGCGCTGGGGGAGGCCGGCCCACCGGGGCACTTCCTGGTCTGGGCCAACTGCAGGTTCTGCATCTGCTGGGTCATAACACCCGGGAGGCGTCTGCTGGGAACGAGAGAAAAGTTAGACTGTCACTTCCTGTGCAGGAACGACTGAGCTCTTTAAAGACGTCTTTCAGAAGACGAGTGAACACAGAGAACCACGGCTTTAAACATTTGGATTATTATCAGTTCAGGTGGAGGAGATGAACCAGGAGGAGGTGGAGGAGGTTGTAAAGGGAGATGAACCAGGAGGAGGTGGAGGAGGTTGTAAAGGGAGATGAACCAGGAGGAGGTGGAGGAGGTTGTAAAGGGAGATTCTCTGCGTCACAGAAACTGAAACTGGATGAAAAGGTGGAAGAACAGAACCTGATTCAGTTTCTCTCTGAGGTTAAGAAACATCAGAGCTTCAACACGTCCACAGCAGAAAACCTCCAGACGTTTGGTCCTGTCAGAAAAGACTGAATCAGGTTGTTTCATGCAGCAGCTAAATGACCCGTCACTAACGTTCTCCACAACACGACGTTTGTTCTCCACTGAACTGGAAACAGCTCAGTTGTCTTTGACAGGACAAACATGGTGGACGTGCTCTGACTCTGATTTATTCTTCAGTCGCAGGTTTTAGCTTCGTCAAAGGTTCTGGGAGGTTCTGTCCAGTCTTTGTTCTCCAGGACCGAGGAACCGAGGACGAGACGAGACTGTGGAGCCGCTTCACGAGATGTTTACAGGACTCGTCCACCAGAAGATTCTTAAAGAGCACAGCAGATAGTTTTTCTGTTTTTTTGTGACTATAAAAGTTCAAAGTTAAAAAGTCAAAAGTCTGAGGTAAAGATAGAAGCAGCTCGAACACATGCTGCTTTCATCCTTTAGGGGGCGTGTCAGACAACATCTACACTTCATGTGTGAACAGCTTCAGAGACTCACACTGTCCTCGCTCTTTATTATTCTGTATCTAGACACACACACACACACACACACACACACACCTCCTCTCATTATTCTTATTCCTTCTGAAACCACTCAGGAACACACCTGCAGCGTCACATTGTTAACGGCCTTCAGATGAAAATTGCTGCTTCTCCAGATTGTTCCGCTCTCAGCAGGAGTCCCCACCCCCCCCCTGCGGCTGATTGGTTCATTCTCTCTGCACCGAGCGTTAATGTGTCAACGACTCTTTGTCAAACCT